>NC_143027.1:3645000-3667500 GCF_057628025.1 Oncorhynchus mykiss
CCTCCAGCCCATACCAGCCCTGGCTCAGCCCTCTCAGTACTAACCTCCAGCCCATACCAGCCCTGGCTCAGCCCTCTCAGTACTAACCTCCAGCCCATACCAGCCCTGGCTCAGCCCTCTCAGTACTAACCTCCAGCCCCTACCAGCCCTGGCTCAGCCCTCTCAGTACTAACCTCCAGCCCATACCAGCCCTGGCTCAGCCCTCTCAGTACTAACCTCCAGCCCATACCAGCCCTGGCTCAGCCCTCTCAGTACTAACCTCCAGCCCCTACCAGCCCTGGCTCAGCCCTCTCAGTACTAACCTCCAGCCCATACCAGCCCTGGCTCAGCCCTCTCAGTACTAACCTCCAGCCCATACCAGCCCTGGCTCAGCCCTCTCAGTACTAACCTCCAGCCCATACCAGTCCTGGCTCAGCCCTCTCAGTACTAACCTCCAGCCCATACCAGCCCTGGCTCAGCCCTCTCAGTACTAACCTCCAGCCCATACCAGCCCTGGCTCAGCCATCTCAGTACTAACCTCCAGCCCATACCAGCCCTGGCTCAGCCCTCTCAGTACTAACCTCCAGCCCATACCAGCCCTGGCTCAGCCCTCTCAGTACTAACCTCCAGCCCCTACCAGCCCTGGCTCAGCCCTCTCAGTACTAACCTCCAGCCCATACCAGCCCTGGCTCAGCCCTCCCAGTACTAACCTCCAGCCCATACCAGCCCTGGCTCAGCCCTCTCAGTACTAACCTCCAGCCCCTACCAGCCCTGGCTCAGCCCTCTCAGTACTAACCTCCAGCCCATACCAGCCCTGGCTCAGCCCTCTCAGTACTAACCTCCAGCCCCTACCAGCCCTGGCTCAGCCCTCTCAGTACTAACCTCCAGCCCATACAAGCCCTGGCTCAGCCCTCTCAGTACTAACCTCCAGCCCATACCAGCTCTGGCTCAGCCCTCTCAGTACTAACCTCCAGCCCATACCAGCCCTGGCTCAGCCCTCTCAGTACTAACCTCCAGCCCATACCAGCCCTGGCTCAGCCCTCTCAGTACTAACCTCCAGCCCATACCAGCCCTGGCTCAGCCCTCTCAGTACTAACCTCCAGCCCATACCAGCCCTGGCTCAGCCCTCTCAGTACTAACCTCCAGCCCATACCAGCCCTGGCTCAGCCCTCTCAGTACTAACTTCCAGCCCCTACCAGCCCTGGCTCAGCCCTCTCAGTACTAACCTCCAGCCCATACCAGCCCTGGCTCAGCCCTCTCAGTACTAACCTCCAGCCCCTACCAGCCCTGGCTCAGCCCTCTCAGTACTAACCTCCAGCCCATACCAGCCCTGGCTCAGCCCTCTCAGTACTAACCTCCAGCCCATACCAGCCCTGGCTCAGCCCTCTCAGTACTAACCTCCAGCCCATACCAGCCCTGGCCCAGCCCTCTCAGTACTAACCTCCAGCCCATACCAGCCCTGGCTCAGCCCTCTCAGTACTAACCTCCAGCCCATGCCAGCCCTGGCTCAGCCCTCTCAGTACTAACCTCCAGCCCATACCAGCCCTGGCTCAGCCCTCTCAGTACTAACCTCCAGCCCATACCAGCCCTGGCTCAGCCCTCTCAGTACTAACCTCCAGCCCATACCAGCCCCGGCTCAGCCCTCTCAGTACTAACCTCCAGCCCATACCAGCCCTGGCTCAGCCCTCTCAGTACTAACCTCCAGCCCATACCAGCCCTGGCTCAGCCCTCTCAGTACTAACCTCCAGCCCATACCAGCCCTGGCTCAGCCCTCTCAGTACTAACCTCCAGCCCATACCAGCCCTGGCTCAGCCCTCTCAGTACTAACCTCCAGCCCATACCAGCCCTGGCTCAGCCCTCTCAGTACTAACCTCCAGCCCATACCAGCCCTGGCTCAGCCCTCTCAGTACTAACCTCCAGCCCATACCAGCCCTGGCTCAGCCCTCTCAGTACTAACCTCCAGCCCATACCAGCCCTGGCTCAGCCCTCTCAGTACTAACCTCCAGCCCATACCAGCCCTGGCTCAGCCCTCTCAGTACTAACCTCCAGCCCATACCAGCCCTGGCTCAGCCCTCTCAGTACTAACCTCCAGCCCATACCAGCCCTGGCTCAGCCCTCTCAGTACTAACCTCCAGCCCATACCAGCCCTGGCTCAGCCCTCTCAGTACTAACCTCCAGCCCATACCAGCCCTGGCTCAGCCCTCTCAGTACTAACCTCCAGCCCATACCAGCCCTGGCTCAGCCCTCTCAGTACTAACCTCCAGCCCATACCAGCCCTGGCTCAGCCCTCTCAGTACTAACCTCCAGCCCATACCAGCCCTGGCTCAGCCCTCTCAGTACTAACCTCCAGCCCATACCAGCCCTGGCCCAGGGAATTACAATACATTTAATTGTAATTTTATGTCAACGATCTACACAAATTACTCTATAATATCAAAGTGGAAATACATTGTAGAAGAATTATGAAAATAAAATATCAATATATCTTCATTAGATAAGTATTAAATCCCCTGTGTTATTACATGTTAGAATCACCTTTGGCAGTGATTACAGCTGTGAGTCTTTCTGGGTAAGATCTTTCTACACATGGATTGGCAATATTTGCTCATTTTATTATTTTTAAAAGTATTCAAGCTCTGTCAAATGGGTTGTCGATCACTGCTAGACAACCATTTTCAAGTCTTGCCGTAGATTTTCAAGCAGATTTGTAACATTCAGTGTCTTCTTGGTAAGCATCTCCAGTGTATATTTAGCCTTGTGGTTTTATAACGATTTTCTTGTGGTGAAGGAGAGGCGGACCAAAACGCAGCGTGGTTTCTATTCATGGTTCTTCAATAAAGCACTTCACATGAACAGACTAACAAGAACCGTGAAAACCTAAACCAGCCTTATCTGGTGCAAACACAGAGACAGGAACAATCACCCACAAACACACAGTGAAACACAGGCTACCTAAGTATGATTCTCAATCAGAGACAACTAATGACACCTGCCTCTGATTGAGAACCATACTAGGCCGAAACATAGAAATACTCAAATCATAGAAAAACAAACATAGACTGCCCACTCCAAGTCACGCCCTGACCATACTAAATAAATACAAAACAAAGGAAATAAAGGTCAGAACGTGACAGGTGTAGGTTATTGTCCTGCTGAAAGGTGAATTTGCATGTTTTGGAATATTTTTATTCTGTACAGGCTTCCTTCTTTTGATTCCGTCATTTTTGTTAGTACTGTGAAGTGACTACAATTTAGATCCACCCGTTATCCTATCACAGCCATTACACTTTACAGCTGCTTTAAATATCCACCCGTTATCCTATCACAGCCATTACACTTTACAGCTGCTTTAAATATCCACCCGTTATCCTATCACAGCCATTACACTTTACAGCTGCTTTAAATATCCACCCGTTATCCTATCACAGCCATTACACTTTACAGCTGCTTTAAATATCCACCCGTTATCCTATCACAGCCATTACACTTTACAGCTGCTTTAAATATCCACCCGTTATCCTATCACAGCCATTACACTTTACAGCTGCTTTAAATATCCACCCGTTATCCTATCACAGCCATTACACTTTACAGCTGCTTTAAATATCCACCCGTTATCCTATCACAGCCATTACACTTTACAGCTGCTTTAAATATCCACCCTTTATCCTATCACAGCCATTACACTTTACAGCTGCTTTAAATATCCACCCGTTATCCTATCACAGCCATTACACTTTACAGCTGCTTTAAATATCCACCCGTTATCCTATCACAGCCATTACACTTTACAGCTGCTTTAAATATCCACCCGTTATCCTATCACAGCCATTACACTTTACAGCTGCTTTAAATATCCACCCGTTATCCTATCACAGCCATTACGCTTTACAGCTGCTTTAAATATCCACCCGTTATCCTATCACAGCCATTACACTTTACAGCTGCTTTAAATATCCACCCGTTATCCTATCACAGCCATTACACTTTACAGCTGCTTTAAATATCCACCCGTTATCCTATCACAGCCATTACACTTTACAGCTGCTTTAAATATCCACCCGTTATCCTATCACAGCCATTACACTTTACAGCTGCTTTAAATATCCACCCGTTATCCTATCACAGCCATTACACTTTACAACTGCTTTAAATATCCACCCTTTGTCCTATCAAAGCCATTACACTTTGCAACTGCTTTAAAGTTACCATTGGCCTCAAGGTGAATGGACGCCTGTATATTTATAGTGACTGGGTGTATTGATACACCATCCAAAGTGTAAGTAATAACTTCACCATGCTCAAACGGATAGTTAATGTCCGCTTTTGAACTCTTTATCCATCTACCAATAGGGGCCCTGCTTTGCAAGGCGTTGGAAAACCTCCATGGTCTTTGTGGTGGAATCTGTGTTTGAAATTCACTGCTCGACTGAGCAACCTTACAGATAATTGTATGTGTGGGGTACAGAGATGAATAGCCATTAAAGATGAGAGATGAGGTAGTCATTCAAAATTCATTTTAAACACTTATATTACACACAGAGTGAGTCCATGAAGCTTATTACGTGACTTGATTTTTTTACTTTTTCGTGATACAAAATTGGTATTTACAGTCTTGTCCCGTCGCTGCAACTCCCCTACGGACTCGGGAGAGTTGAACGTCGAGAGCCATGCGTCCTCCGAAACACAAGAATGACATGACGTAACAGGCTCACTTAACCTGGAAGCCATTCCAATGTGTTGGAGGAAACACCTTCCAGCTGGCGACCGGCCCACCACAAGGAGGTGCTAGAGAGCGAAGGGACAAGGAAATCCCGGCCCGCCACAAGGAGGTGCTAGAGAGCGAAGGGACAAGGAAATCCCGGCCCGCCACAAGGAGGTGCTAGAGAGCGAAGGGACAAGGAAATCCCGGCCCGTCACAAGGAGTTGCTAGAGAGCGATGGGACAAGGAAATCCCGGCCCGCCACAAGGAGGTGCTAGAGAGCGAAGGGACAAGGAAATCCCGGCCCGCCACAAGGAGGTGCTAGAGAGAGAAGGGACAAGGAAATCCCGGCCCGCCACAAGGAGGTGCTAGAGAGCGATGGGACAAGGAAATCCCGGCCCGCCACAAGGAGTTGCTAGAGAGCGATGGGACAAGGAAATCCCGGCCCGCCACAAGGGGGTGCTAGAGAGCGATGGGACAAGGAAATCCCGGCCCGCCACAAGGAGGTGCTAGAGAGCGATGGGACAAGGAAATCCCGGCCCGCCACAAGGGGGTGCTAGAGAGCGATGGGACAAGGAAATCCCGGCCCGCCACAAGGAGTTGCTAGAGAGCGATGGGACAAGGAAATCCCGGCCCGCCACAAGGGGGTGCTAGAGAGCGATGGGACAAGGAAATCCCGGCCCGCCACAAGGAGGTGCTAGAGAGCGATGGGACAAGGAAATCCCGGCCCGCCACAAGGAGTTGCTAGAGAGCGAAGGGACAAGGAAATCCCGGCCCGCCACAAGGACGTGCTAGAGAGCGATGGGACAAGGAAATCCCGGCCCGCCACAAGGAGTTACTAGAGAGCGATGGAACAAGGAAATCCCGGCCCGCCACAAAGAGTTGCTAGAGAGCGATGGGACAAGGAAATCCCGGCCCGCCACAAGGAGTTGCTAGAGAGCGATGGGACAAAGAAATCCCGGCCCGCCACAAGGAGTTGCTAGAGAGCGATGGGACAAGGAAATCCCGGCCCGCCACAAGGGGGTGCTAGAGAGCGATGGGACAAGGAAATCCCGGCCCGCCACAAGGGGGTGTTAGAGAGCGATGGGACAAGGAAATCCCGGCCCGCCACAAGGGGGTGCTAGAGAGCATGGGACAAGGAAATCCCGGCCCGCCACAAGGAGTTGCTAGAGAGCGATGGGACAAAGAAATCCCTGCTTGCTTAAACCGGAAGCCAGCTGGGCCAATTGTGCGCCGCCTCATGGGTCACCCGGTCACAGCCGGCTGTGAAACAGCCTGGGATTAAACCAGGGTCTGTAGTGATGCCTCAAGCACCACAATGCAGTGCCTTAGACCCCAGTGCCAATCTGGAGGCCTAATTATGTGACTTGTTAAGCAAATTTCCAATCCTGAATTTATTTAGACTTGCCATAACAAAGGGGTACTTATTGACTATTGAATATATTATTGAATACTTATTGACTCAAAACATTTCAGCTTTTCATTTTTAATTCATCTTTAAGATTTTATTTCTACTTTGACATTATGGGTTATTCAGGTGTACGATGCCAGTGGTAAAACTCTGTAATCCATTTGAAAATCAGGCTGTAATTAACACAAAATGTGGAAAAATACTTTCTGAAATGACTGTAAATATATAACAATTATATACATTATAATATATGTTAATGTATATTAATGTATATAATATATACATTATATATATATCTATTCATAGATTTTTTTTTGTTTTTGTAAAAAAAAATGTTGTCCTTTCTCTGCAATAACCTTCTACTAGCCACGTAGCAATTCTGTGGAATTGGCGTTAGCCCAGATAACCAATTTAAGCTAAAGAATTTTTTTTTGAAATGCCTGTTGTCTCAATCCTATGTTGGCCTTCTGCATCTGCGGTGGAAGGTGGCCGAGCTACAGTGGTGTTTGTTTGTCAGACCAGGAGACATCCCATCTGCGGTGGAAGGTGGCCGAGCTACAGTGGTTTTTGTCAGACCATGAGACATCCCATCTGCGGTAGAAGGTGGCCGAGCTACAGTGGTGTTTGTTTGTTAGACCATGAGACATCCCATCTGCGGTAGAAGGTGGCCGAGCTACAGTGGTGTTTGTTTGTTAGACCATGAGACTCCCATCTGCGGTAGAAGGTGGCCGAGCTACAGTGGTGTTTGTTTGTCAGACCATGAGACATCCCATCTGCGGTGGAAGGTGGCCGAGCTACAGCGGTGTTTGTCAGACCATGAGACATCCCATCTGCGGTAGAAGGTGGCCGAGCTACAGCGGTGTTTGTCAGACCATGAGAAATCCCATCTGCGGTAGAAGGTGGCCGAGCTACAGAGGTGTTTGTTTGTTAGACCATGAGATTCCCATCTGCGGTAGAAGGTGACCGAGCTACAGAGGTGTTTGTCAGACCATGAGACATCCCATCTGCGGTGGAAGGTGGCCGAGCTACAGCGGTGTTTGTCAGACCAGGAGACTCCCATCTGCGGTGGAAGGTGGCCGAGTTACAGTGGTGTTTGTTTGTTAGACCATGAGACTCCCATCTGCGGTAGAAGGTGGCCGAGCTACAGTGGTGTTTGTTTGTTAGACCATGAGACTCCCATCTGAGTTGGAAGGTGACCGAGCAACAGAGGTGTTTGTCAGACCAGGAGACATCCCATCTGCGGTGGAAGGTGGCCGAGCTACAGCGGTGTTTGTCAGACCAGGAGAGAACCCATCTGCGGTGGAAGGTGGCCGAGCTACAGTGGTGTTTGTCAGACCAGGAGACCACCCATCTGCGGTGGAAGGTGGCCGAGCTACAGTGGTGTTTGTTTGTTAGACCATGAGACTCCCATCTGCGGTGGAAGGTGACCGAGCTACAGAGGTGTTTGTCAGACCAGGAGACTCCCATCTGCGGTGGAAGGTGGCCGAGCTACAGCGGTGTTTGTCAGACCAGGAGAGAACCCATCTGCGGTGGAAGGTGGCCGAGCTACAGCGGTGTTTGTTTGTCAGACCATGAGACATCCCATCTGCGGTAGAAGGTGGCCGAGCTACAGTGGTGTTTGTTTGTTAGACCAGGAGACACCCCATCTGCGGTGGAAGGTGGCCGAGCTACAGTGGTGTTTGTTTGTCAGACCATGAGACTCCCATCTGCGGTAGAAGGTGGCCGAGCTACAGCGGTGTTTGTTTGTCAGACCATGAGACATCCCATCTGCGGTAGAAGGTGGCCGAGCTACAGCGGTGTTTGTTTGTCAGACCATGAGACATCCCATCTGCGGTAGAAGGTGGCCGAGCTACAGTGGTGTTTGTTTGTCAGACCATGAGACTCCCTTCTGCGGTAGAAGGTGGCCGAGCTACAGTGGTGTTTGTTTGTCAGACCATGAGACTCCCATCTGCGGTAGAAGGTGGCCGAGCTACAGCGGTGTTTGTTTGTCAGACCATGAGACATCCCATCTGCGGTAGAAGGTGGCCGAGCTACAGTGGTGTTTGTTTGTTAGACCATGAGAGAACCCATCTGCGGTGGAAGGTGGCCGAGCTACAGCGGTGTTTGTTTGTCAGACCATGAGACATCCCATCTGCGGTAGAAGGTGGCCTAGCTACATTTGTGTTTGTCAGACCATGAGACATCCCGAAAATCGGTCATGTCACAAAAACATCTGTAGCATCTGAACCGTTTGGGCTACAAACGAACATGACCACTCTATGGAAGGATGAAATTCTCTCTAACACGATGATATTCTCCGTTTTGCTACTTTGAAGCTAGACATAGGAAGGACATTTCAAAACCTTGTTCCTTATTATTTATTCTTTGACTGTCAGTTTTGTCAATGTGTTTCTATGCTCTATGGCGGTAAAGGCGAAATTCAATATTTAATCAAATCATTTTTTAAATAAAACATTTTATACCTAAATCCTAAAAATCTACATCAAATAGCTAAATGGTGTGACCATCTTAAAATAATTCCACATGTTAGACTTTTAGAGGTAAAAAAAAATGATATTTTTTATATAGAATTAAGCCTAATCATTAT
Source organism: Oncorhynchus mykiss (assembly GCF_057628025.1). Lineage (NCBI taxonomy): Eukaryota > Metazoa > Chordata > Actinopteri > Salmoniformes > Salmonidae > Oncorhynchus > Oncorhynchus mykiss. The sequence continues at coordinate 3,653,680 of NC_143027.1, forward strand.
GGACCCTCCCCCCCCAGCCATCCTTACATACTTTGTGCCCCCTCGGATTTACACCCCTGCTTACACACTTACTGTTAAACACACTGTGTGGAGGAAACCAGTTGAGTTTCAATGAGATTAGCTAACCCTCAGGTTAAGAACTGGGTGAGCCACTGCGTGAGCCACTAGGGTTATATAGACAGTGCAAGGGCTTGTGGGTAAGAGCAGTACGCAGTAAACCGTACAGTAAGGCTTGGTTACAGCCCGGGAAAGATGGCCACTAGGTCATCCAGTCGAGTCTCTTCTAGGTCATACCTTTAACGGACCTGGCACCTTAACGTGGCTCGGCGTGGCTTTGACAACAGACAGAGGTGAAAGTGGCTTACTTTGTGCATTGAACGTCTGTAATATCTTTCCCCTGTTGGTTTGAGTCCAGGATAGAGAAACAAAGTCCAGGTATAGTTGTTCATCTGGGTAAAATAGAACTACTCTTATGCTTTGGTTTGTGTGTCTGGGTTTGTCCTGATGTGTTAGAGCACTATTGAAATGAAATAATAGTTAAATGTATCTGTACCGGCTGTTGGAAGGAGAAGGTGAGGACCAAGATGCAGCGTGGTATATGTTCATCCTTCTATTAATGGAACTGAACACTGATTAACAAAACGACGGCGACGACGACGACAACCGGAACAGTTCTGTCTGAATGCAGACACACAAAAACAGAAAGCAACTACCCACAAAACCCATGTGGGCAAGAGCTACCTAAGTATGGTTCCCAATCAGAGACAACGACAGACAGCTGTCCCTGATTGAGAACCATACCCGGGCCAAAAACAAGGAAATACAAAAACATAGAAAAAAGAACATAGAATTGCCCACCCTAGTCACACCCTGGCCTAACCAAAATAGAGAATAAAAGGTCTCTCTATGGCCAGGGCGTGACAGTGTATCCGTAAGTCATGTTTACATTATGCTTTTAGATGTGTGATATAATTTATGAACTGAACATGCAGTTTTGTGTAATATAAATCGAAAAGAGAACAATAAATCTCTATTTGGTAGCGGGGATGGCCACTCCTGCATTGTTACCAGCTTTCGGCATGCTGGTGGCCAAGCGAAAGGATGACGTGACTGGCCACCAACGGTGAGAACAGATCCACTATGATCTCTGTCTTTCACCCCCCAATTTTATTTATTTTTTAACACTTTCCTTTTTACCACTTGTTTGTTTTTGTACCTTCGTCAAGTTGTCAGCGTTTCAAATGCAGCCGTTGAAAACCTAGCATGCATAGGAATCCCTGAGCAAACTGCACTGAAGGAGGTAGGCTCATGAAATGTGACTGTTTTTCCAACAGTCTTTGAAGGGCTTAAAGAAGTCGAGTCCAACAAAACAGAAGCCATTTACCCGTCAGACCACCACCTACAACAATGTTCAAGGGTTCACCTGAACCCTGACAGTAAAAGCCATGTAGCACCAGACGACAAGAACAGAATGATGAAACGGAAAGCTGTAAATTCAGTGGCTGTTAGCTGAAGACAAGGAGGACATAAATAATGGATTATCTCCCCTTCCAGACCTCCACACTGTTAGGTCTCCCCTCCAGACCTCCACACTGTTAGGTCTCCCCTCCAGACCTCCGCGCTGTTAGGGAAAACCATTGATGCACCATCAAACGATCAACGCTTGTGTAGGTGTAGGATCATAATTTGACCCGATTCTTCGCAGCAGGAGTGTTTGATAATAATTTTTTTAAAGTGATAATTACCCATGGGAAATTAGTTTTCCTAGACTACCGTAGACTATAGTTTAGGTGTGAGATCTAGTGAACGACAACTGCAGTTTTTTCAGTGTATTGACGTGAATCGTGAATACATTTGAATTTCCTGCATTCCTATGAGCCTGGAAAACTGGAGTCAAGGGGGTTATGTGGAGGACGACCACATCGGCCCGTTGCCAGAACACTGAGAAGACGCAGCAGAACCATCAGACCTGGCTGTCTTTAATCTACTCTTCTTCAGCCGCCAGCCTTCAGCCGGCTGAGCTGAGGCAACTAAATTATGTGTGTTACACTTTCTTTGGATAGTCCATCTGCACATTATCTACAGACTATATACAGATTATATACAGATTATCTACAGATTATCTACAGAATATCTACAGATTATCTACAGATTATTTACAGACTATCTACAGATTATTGACAGATTATCTACAGATTATATACAGACTATCTACAGATTATCTACAGATTATCTACAGATTATATACAGACTATCTACAGATTATTTACAGACTGTCCTCAGATTATCTTCAGATTATCTACAGATTATCTACAGTCTATCTACAGATTATCTACAGATTATCTACAGACTATATACAGATTATCTACAGATTATCTACAGATTATCTACAGATTATGTACAGATTATGTACAGATTATGTACAGACTATATACAGATTATCTACAGACTATATAACGATTATCTACAGATTATCTACAGATTATGTACAGATTATCTACAGATTATGTACAGATTATGTACAGACTATATGCAGATTATCTACAGACTATATACCGATTATCTACAGATTATCTACAGATTATCTACAGATTATCTACAGTTTATCTACAGATTGTCTACAGAGTATGTATAAACTGTCAACAGACTATCTGTAAACTTTTCAACTAACCATCTACTAACCCAAACCCTAGCTCTAACACTATCCTTAACTCTAACCCTAACCCTACCCCTACCCCTACCCTAACGCTAACCCAAACCCTAACCCTATCCTTAACTCTAACTCTAACCCGAACCCTATCCTTAACCATAACCCCTAACCCTAACCCTACACCTAACCCTACCCCTACCCCTACCCCTACCCCTACCCCTAACCCTACCCCTACCCCTACCCCTAACCCTAACCCTACCCCTACCCCTAACCCTAACTCTAACCCTATCTTTAACCCTAACCCTAACCCTACCCCTACCCCTACCCCTACCACTACCCCTAACCCTACCCCTACCCCTACCCCTACCCCTAACCCTACCCCTACCCCTACCCCTACCCCTAACCCTAACCCTATCCTTAACTCAAACTCTAACCCGAACCCTATTCTTAACTCTAACCCAAACCCTAACCCTAACCCCTACCCTTAACCCTAACCCTACCCCTACCCATAACCCTACCCCTACCCCTACCCCTAACCCTAACCCTAAACTTAACCCAAACCCTAAACTTAACCCAAACCCTAAACTTAACCCAAACCCTAGCTCTTACCTTAACCTTAACCCTTATCCTAACCCTAACCCTAACCCTAGCTCTACCCCTATCCTTATCCTAACCCTAAATTTAACCATAACACGTATTCTTAATATAACCATAAGCATATACTTAGCAAGCAGTTGCTTATCAACAGATAGTTTGTTGATAGTATGACCATCTGTAGAGCATCAACAGATAGTGTGTTGATAGTGATGAGGAGGACCAAGCGGGTGTCAGAGAGTATCATCATGCCTGATGACTCCTGGCTGTCCCTGTCCCAGTGTCCACCTGGTCGTGCTGCTGTTTTGCCTATGGAACCCTGACCTGTTCACCAGACGTGTTACTTTGTCCCGGACATGTTGTTTTCATCTCTCTCTCTCTCTCTGGCTCCCTCTCTCGCTCTCTCTCACTCTCCCCCCCTCTCTCTCCCTCTCCCCCCCCCCCCTCTCTCTCTCTCTCTCTCTCTCTCTCTCTCTCTCTCTCTCTCTGGCTCCCTCTCTCGCTCTCTCTCTCTCCCCCCTCTCTCTCTCTCTCTCTCTCTCTCACTCTCACTCTCACTCTGTCTCTGTCTCTCACTCTCTGTCTCTCTCTCCCCCCACCTCTCTCTCTCTCTCTGTCTATCTCTCTCTCTCTCTACCTCACCTGCTGTCTTGACCTCTGAATGCTCGGCTATGAAAAGCCAACTGACATTTACTCCTGAGGTACTGACCTGTTGCTCCCTCTACAACCACTGTGATTATTATTTGACCCTGTTGGTCATCTATGAACGTTTGAACATATTGAAGAACGGTCTGGCCTCAATAGACATGTACTCTTATAACATCCACCCGGGCACAGCCAGAAGAGGACTGGCCACCCCTCAGAGCCTGGTTCCTCTCCCCCTAGCACAGCCAGAAGAGGACTGGCCATCCCTCAGAGCCTGGTTCCTCTCTACCCGGTACAGCCAGAAGAGGACTGGCCACCCCTCAGAGCCTGGTTCCTCTCTAGGTTTGTTCCTAGGTTCTGGCCTTTCTAGGGAGTTTTTCCTAGCCACCGTGCTTCTACACCTGCATTGCTTGCTGTTTGGGGTTTTAGGCTGGGTTTCTGTACAGCACTTGGAGATATCAGCTGATGTAAAAAGGGCTATATAAATACATTTGATTTGATTTGATCATTATTTATCTTTATTTCAACAGGCAAGTCCTGCACAGTACAAAAACAAACATATCAATAGTATATGGATAAACATAATATACACATTAAATACCCATTAAAATGCACAATATACACATTAAGATACACAATATACACATTATATACACATTAAGATACACAATATCCACATTATATACACATTAAGATACACAATATCCACATTATATCCACATTAAAATACACAAAATACACACATTAAGATACACAATATACACATTATATACACAATAAAATACACAATATACACATTAAATATCCATTAATATACACAATATACACATTATATACACATTAAAATACACAATATACACATTATATACACATTCAAATACACAATATACACATTAAATATCCATTAATATACACAATATACACATTATATACACATTAAAATACACAATATACACATTAAGATACACAATATACACATTATATACACATTAAGATACACAATATACACATTATATACACATTAAAATACACAAAATACACACATTAAGATACACAATATACACATTATATACACATTAAGATACACAACTACACATTATATACACAATAAAATACACAATATACACATTAAATATCCATTAATATACACAATATACACATTATATACACATTAAGATACACAACATACACATTATATACACAATATACACATTACATATCCATTAATATACACAATATACACATTATATACACATTAAAATACACAATATACACATTATATACACATTCAAATACACAATATACACATTAAATATCCATTAATATACACAATATACACATTATATACACATTAAAATACACAATATACACATTAAGATACACAATATACACATTATATACACATTAAGATACACAATATACACATTATATACACATTCAAATACACAATATACACATTAAATACCCAATAAAAAACACAATATACATTATATACACATTATTAAAGTTACAAAACACAGTTGATTAAAACCAACAGCTGTCTGAATTTCCCTAGGGACGTCAAAGCATCCAATCGAAACATCTTTTAGAGATTATTCCAAACATAGGATGCAAGACAGTTAAAGGCTGATTTACTTACTTAACTCTTTAGACACCGAAGGACAAAGGAGTCTCCAGAGTTTAACCAACCCTGTGAACGGGGTTTGATAACTTGTAGTTTTATATTTTAAAAGTGTAGTTAGTTAAGTTGGAAGCTTGCAGAGTAGGGCTTCGTGAACAAAAAGAGCGTAATAATGAACCTACGTGACGTCAAGGAGAAGGTGTCAGATGGTGTCAGAAGGTGTCAGATGGTGTCAGAAGGTACTGGGGGGTATCAAAGGAAATGATGAGCTTGTCAGAGGGTGTTGGAGGGTGTCGGAGGGTATAGGAGGGTGTCGGAGGGTATAGGAGGCTATCCGAGGGTATCGAAGGGTGTTGGAGGGTGTCGGAGGGTATAGGAGGGTGTTGGAGGGTATAGGAGGCTATCCGAGGGTATCGAAGGGTGTTGGAGGGTGTCGGAGGGTAAAGGAGGCTATCCGAGGGTATCGAAAGGTGTTGGAGGGTGTCGGAAGGTATAGGAGGCTATCCGAGGGTATCGAAAGGCGTTGGAGGGTGTCGGAGGGTATAGGAGGCTATCCGAAGGTATCGAAGGGTGTTGGAGGGTGTCAGAGGGTATAGGAGGCTATCCGAGAGTATCGAAGGGTGTTGGAGGGTGTCGGAGGGTATAGGAGGCTATCCGAGGGAATCGAAGGGTGTTGGAGGGTGTCGGAGGGTATAGGAGGCTATCCGAGGGTATCGAAGGGTGTTGGAGGGTGTCAGAGGGTATCGAAAGGTGTCGGAGGGTATAGGAGGCTATCCGAGGGTATCGAAGGGTGTTGGAGGGTGACGGAGGGTATCGAATGGTGTCGGAGGGTATAGGAGGCTATCCGAGGGTATCGAAGGGTTTTGGAGGGTATCGAAGGGTGTTGGAGGGTATAGGAGGCTATCCGAGGGTATCGAAGGGTGTTGGAGGGTGTCGGAGGGTATTGGAGGCTATCCGAGGGTATCGAACGGTGTTGGAGGGTGTCGGAGGGTATCGAAGTGTGTCGGAGGGTATAGGAGGCTATCCGAGGGTATCGAAGGGTGTTGGAGGGTGTCGGAGGGTATAGGAGGCTATCCGAGGGTATCTAAGGGTGTTGGAGGGTGTCGGAGGGTATCGAAAGGTGTCGGAGGATATAGGAGGCTATCCGAGGGAATCGAAGGGTGTTGGAGGGTGTCGGAGGGTATAGGAGGCTTTTCGAGGGTATCGAAGGGTGTTGGAGGGTGTCGGAGGGTATAGGAGGCTATCCGAGGGTATCGAAGGGTGTTGGAGGGTGTCGGAGGGCATCGAAGGGTGTCGAAGGGGATATGAGGCTATCCGAGGGTATCGAAAGGTGTTGGAGGGTGTCGGAGGGTATAGGAGGCTATCCGAGGGAATCGAAGGGTGTTGGAGTGTGTCGGAGGTTATAGGAGGCTGTCCGAGGGTATCGAAGGGTGTTGGAGGGTGTCGGAGGGTATCGAAAGGTGTCGGAGGGTATAGGAGGCTATCCGAGGGTATTGAAGGGTGTTGGAGGGTGACGGAGGGTATCGAATAGTGTCGGAGGGTATAGGAGGCTATCCGAGGGTATCGAAGGGTTTTGGAGGGTGTCGGAGGGTATTGAAGGGTGTTGGAGGGTATAGGAGGCTATCCGAGGGTATCGAAGGGTGTTGGAGGGTGTCGGAGGGTATAGGAGGCTATCCGATGGTATCAAATGGTGTTGGAGGGTGTCGGAGGGTATCGAAGTGTGTCGGAGGGTATAGGAGGCTATCCGAGGGTATCGAAGGTTGTTGGAGGGTGTCAGAGGGTATAGGAGGCTATCCGAGGGTATCGAAGGGTGTTGGAGGGTGTCGGAAGGTATCGAAAGGTGTCGGAGGGTATAGGAGGCTATCCGAGGGAATCGAAGGGTGTTGGAGGGTGTCGGAGGGTATAGGAGGCTTTTCGAGGGTATCAAAGGGTGTTGGAGGGTGTCGGAGGGTATAGGAGGCTATCCGAGGGTATCGAAGGGTGTTGGAGGGTGTCGGAGGGTATTGAAGGGTGTCGAAGGGGATATGAGGCTATCCGAGGGTATCGAAAGGTGTTGGAGGGTGTCGGAGGGTATAGGAGGCTATCCGAGGGTATCGAAGGGTGTTGGAGGGTGACGGAGGGTATCGAATAGTGTCGGAGGGTATAGGAGGCTATCCGAGGGTATCGAAGGGTTTTGGAGGGTGTTGGAGGGTATTGAAGGATGTTGGAGGGTATAGGAGGCTATCCGAGGGTATCGAAGGGTGTTGGAGGGTGTCGGAGGGTATAGGAGGCTATCCGAGGGTATCGAAGGGTGTTGGAGGGTGTCGGAGGGTATCGAAGTGTGTCGGAGGGTATAGGAGGCTATCCGAGGGTATCGAAGGGTGTTGGAGGGTGTCGGAGGGTATAGGAGGCTATCCGAGGGTATCGAAGGGTGTTGTAGGGTGTCGGAGGGTATCGAAGGGTGTCGAAGGGGATATGAGGCTATCCGAGGGTATCGAAAGGTGTTGGAGGGTGTCGGAGGGTATAGGAGGGTGTTGGAGGGTATAGGAGGCTATCCGAGGGTATCGAAGGGTGTTGGAGGGTGTCGGAGGGTATAGGAGGCTATCCGAGGGTATCGAAGGGTGTTGGAGGGTGTCGGAGGGTATCGAAGTGTGTCGGAGGGTATAGGAGGCTATCCGAGTGTATCGAAGGGTGTTGGAGGGTGTCGGAGGGTATAGGAGGCTATCCGAGGGTATCGAAGGGTGTTGTAGGGTGTCGGAGGGTATCGAAGGGTGTCGAAGGGGATATGAGGCTATCCGAGGGTATCGAAAGGTGTTGGAGGGTGTCGGAGGGTATAGGAGGGTGTTGGAGGGTATAGGAGGCTATCCGAGGGTATCGAAGGGTGTTGGAGGGTGTCGGAGGGTATAGGAGGCTATCCGAGGGTATCGAAGGGTGTTGGAGGGTGTCGGAGGGTATCGAAGTGTGTCGGAGGGTATAGGAGGCTATCCGAGGGTATCGAAGGGTGTTGGAGGGTGTCGGAGGGTATAGGAGGCAATCCGAGGGAATCGAAGGGTGTTGGAGGATGTCGGAGGGTATAGGAGGCTTTTCGAGGGTATCGAAGGGTGTTGGAGGGTGTCGGAGGGTATCGAAGGGTGTTGAAGGGGATATGAGGCTATCCGAGGGTATCGAAAGGTGTTGGAGGGTGTCGGAGGGTATAGGAGGGTGTTGGAGGGTATAGGAGGCTATCCGAGGGTATCGAAGGGTGTTGGAGGGTGTCGGAGGGTATAGGAGGCTATCCGAGGGTATCGAAGGGTGTTGGAGGGTGTCGGAGGGTATCGAAGTGTGTCGGAGGGTATAGGAGGCTATCCGAGGGTATCGAAGGGTGTTGGAGGGTGTCGGAGGGTATAGGAGGCTATCCGAGGGAATCGAAGGGTGTTGGAGGATGTCGGAGGGTATAGGAGGCTTTTCGAGGGTATCGAAGGGTGTTGGAGGGTGTCGGAGGGTATAGGAGGCTATCCGAGGGTATCGAAGGGTGTTGGAGGGTGTCGGAGGGTATCGAAGGGTGTCGAAGGGGATATGAGGCTATCCGAGGGTATCGAAAGGTGTTGGAGGGTGTCGGAGGGTATAGGAGGCTATCCGAGGGTATCGAAGGGTGTTGGAGGGTGTCGGAGGGTATCGAAGGGTGTCGAAGGGGATATGAGGCTATCCGAGGGTATCGAAGGGTGTTGGAGGGTGTCGGAGGGTATAGGAGGCTATCCGAGGGTATCGAAGGGTGTTGGAGGGTGTCGGAGGGTATCGAAGTGTGTCGGAGGGTATAGGAGGCTATCCGAGGGTATCGAAGGGTGTTGGAGGGTGTCGGAGGGTATAGGAGGCTATCCAAGGTTATCGAAGGGTGTTGGAGGGTGTCGGAAGGTATCGAAAGGTGTCGGAGGGTATAGGAGGCTATCCGAGGGAATCGAAGGGTGTTGGAGGATGTCGGAGGGTATAGGAGGCTTTTCGAGGGTATCGAAGGGTGTTGGAGGGTGTCGGAGGGTATAGGAGGCTATCCGAGGGTATCGAAGGGTGTTGGAGGGTGTCGGAGGGTATCGAAGGGTGTCGAAGGGGATATGAGGCTATCCGAGGGTATCGAAAGGTGTTGGAGGGTGTCGGAGGGTATCGAAGGGTGTCGAAGGGGATATGAGGCTATCCGAGGGTATCGAAGGGTGTTGGAGGGTGTCGGAGGGTATAGGAGGCTATCCGAGGGTATCGAAGGGTGTTGGAGGGTGTCGGAGGGTATAGGAGGCTATCCGAGGGTTTCGAAAGGTGTTGGAGGGTGACGGAGGGTATAGGAGGCTATCAAAGGGTATCGGAGGGTATCAGAGGGTTCAGAGGGGGTCAGAGGGTATTGGAGGGTGTTGCAGGGTTTGAGAGTGTTCAGAGATTGTCAGAAAGTATCGGAGGGTGTCAAAATGTGTTGGTGGGTGTCGGAGGATGTCCGGGGGTATCTGAGGGTATTGGAGGATATGAGAGGGTCTCAGAGGGTGTCAGAGGGAATTGGAGGGTGTCAGAGGGTATTGGATGTTATGTGAGAGTGTCAGAGAGTGTCGGAGGGTGTCACAGAGTTGAGCTGATGGTTTAGTGAGGCCTGTTTGACGGTTTAGTGAGCTGAGCAAGGCAGGCAGGCCGAGCAGAGGAGAGCAGAGACATGCGTGCGTGCGGAAGGTATAATATCTACCAAGTTGAAACTTGGAAAATCAGTGTGTCACAGAGAGAAAGAGTTGTAGTGCTCCGAGGCCAAGGAGGTGTATTACAGAGTGTGTCTGCCCAGACCTCTTAACTGAGAGTCACAGGGAGAGCCTGTGTGGTGTGTGTGTGTGTACGTGTGTGTGTGTGTGTGTGTACGTATGTGTGCGTGTGTGTGTGTGTGTACGTATGTGTGCGTGTGTGTGTGTGTGTACGTATGTGTGCATGTGTGTGTGTGTGTGTGTGCATGTGCGTGTGTGTCCGTGTGTGTGTGTGTGTGTGTGTGTACGTATGTGTCCGTGTGTGTGTGTATGAGTGTGTGTGTGTGTGTGTGTGTGTGTGTGTGTGTGTGTGTGTGTGTGTGTGTGTGTGTGTGTGTGTGTGTGTGTGTGTGTGTGTGTGTGTGTGTGTGTGTGTGTGTGTGAGTGTGTGTGCGTGTGTGTGTGGACGTATGTGTGTGTGTGTGTGTGTGTGTGTCTTGTGAATCTGGGCTGCATCCCGACACTGAGGTGCACAGATAACAGGCATGCGATGATGATGAATAATGTTGATTACATCATTGGAACTTACGAATGTGCTTAACAGATGGCCTCCAGCGAGTTTTAAAACGGGACTCATTCTACCAGGAAGTCAGCAGTAGAGACAGATGGGGGAAGACTAACATTGCCAATATCAGATATGTTCCTGTGGCATATCACTGTCCTGCGAAACAGATTCAGATCACTGTCCTGCGAAACAGATTCAGATCACTATCCTGCAGAAACAGATTCAGATCACTATCCTGGAGAAACAGATTCAGATCACTATATTACAGAAACAGATTCAGATCACTATCCTGGAGAAACAGATTCAGATCACTGTCCTGCAGAAACAGATTCAGATCACTATCCTGGAGAAACAGATTCAGATCACTATCCTGCAGAAACAGATTCAGATCACTATCCTGCAGAAACAGATTCAGATCACTATCCTGCAGAAACAGATTCAGATCACTATCCTGGAGAAACAGATTCAGATCACTATCCTGCAGAAACAGATTCAGATCACTATATTACAGAAACAGATTCAGATCACTATATTACAGAAACAGATTCAGATCACTATATTACAGAAACAGATTCAGATCACTATCCTGCAGAAACAGATTCAGATCACTGTCCTGCAGAAACAGATTCAGATCACTATCCTGCAGAAACAGATTCAGATCACTATCCTGCAGAAACAGATTCAGATCACTATCCTGCAGAAACAGATTCAGATCACTATCCTGCAGAAACAGATTCAGATCACTATATTACAGAAACAGATTCAGATCACTATCCTGGAGAAACAGATTCAGATCACTGTCCTGCAGAAACAGATTCAGATCACTATCCTGGAGAAACAGATTCAGATCACTATCCTGCAGAAACAGATTCAGATCACTATCCTGCAGAAACAGATTCAGATCACTATCCTGCAGAAACAGATTCAGATCACTATCCTGGAGAAACAGATTCAGATCACTATCCTGCAGAAACAGATTCAGATCACTATATTACAGAAACAGGTTCAGATCACTATATTACAGAAACAGATTCAGATCACTATATTACAGAAACAGATTCAGATCACTATCCTGCAGAAACAGATTCAGATCACTGTCCTGCAGAAACAGATTCAGATCACTATCCTGCAGAAACAGATTCAGATCACTATCCTGCAGAAACAGATTCAGATCACTATCCTGCAGAAACAGATTCAGATCACTATCCTGCAGAAACAGATTCAGATCACTGTCCTGCAGAAACAGATTCAGATCACTATCCTGCAGAAACAGATTCAGATCACTGTCCTGCAGAAACAGATTCAGATCACTATCCTGCAGAAACAGATTCAGATCACTATCCTGCAGAAACAGATTCAGATCACTATCCTGCAGAAACAGATTCAGATCACTATCCTGCAGAAACAGATTCAGATCACTGTCCTGCAGAAAAATATTCAGGTCTCTGGTCTAAAGTAGTGCACTATATATCGAATAGGGTTCTGGTCTAAAGTAATGCACTATATAGGGAATAGGGCTCTGGTCTACTGTAATACCACTATATAGGGAATAGGGTTCTGGTCTAAAGTAGTACCACTATATAGGGAATAGGGCTCTGGTCTACTGTAATACCACTATATAGGGAATAGGGTTCTGGTCTAAAGTAGTACCACTATATAGGGAATATGGCTCTGGTCTACTGTAATACCACTATATAGGGAATAGGGTTCTGGTCTAAAGTAGTACCACTATATAGGGAATAGGGCTCTGGTCTAAAGTAGTGCACTATATATGGAATAGGGTTCTGGTCTAAAGTAATGCACTATATAGGGAATAGGGCTCTGGTCTACTGTAATGCCACTATATAGGGAATAGGGCTCTGGTCTAAAGTAGTGCCACTATATAGGGAATAGGGCTCTGGTCTAAAGTAGTGCCACTATATAGGGAATAGGGCTCTGGTCTATAGTAGTGTACTATATAGGGAATAGGGCTCTGGTCTATAGTAGTGCACTACATAGGGAATAGGGCTCTGGTCTAAAGTAGTGCACTATGTAGGGAATAGGTGGACATTTGGGACTCAAAAAATATGTAAATGTTGTAAAAGTCGTGGAAGGAAACTTGAGAAGATTCTTCCTCACAGCCACCAGCACCCCTTCCTACCTTCAGCCTTGACATTACAACTATTCCAGAACAGCCATCAGAAGACAAGACACAAAGAATCAGAAATGCAGCCTCAGTTAGCCTCTAATACACACACATTTACACACATTTACACACACACACACACACACACACACACACACACACACACAGACACACACACACACACACACACACACACACACACACATTTACACACACATACACGCACACACAAACACACACACACACATACACACACACACATGTACACACACACACACACACACACACACACACACACACACATTTACACACACACACACACACACACACACATTTACACACACACAAGGACATGCACCCTCCTACCTTCAGCCCTGACATTACAACTATTCCAGAACAGCAACGGATTACCTGATTGGAAAAAAGGTTCCTCTCTCTCTATGTCCACTTGTTCCTGCTCATTATTGTTCAGTGGAATATTGTATCTGTGACCAACAAAAAGTAACCTGTGACCAACGTGCGAGGAACGAGAAACAGGAGGGATCCAAACTTCATTACTTTCTTTACTTGTCAAATATGTAAAGTGGCCCACACATAGCCCCAGGTGTACAGTGGCCCACACATAGCCCCAGGTGTACAGTGGCCCACACATAGCCCCAGACATAGCCCCAGGTGTAAAGTGGCCCAGACATAGACCCCAGGTGTAAAGTGGCCCAGACATAGACCCCAGGTGTAAAGTGGCCCAGACATAGCCCCAGGTGTAATGTGGCCCAGACATAGCCCCAGGTGTAAAGTGGCCCAGACATAGACCCCAGGTGTAAAGTGGCCCAGACATAGCCCCAGGTGTAATGTGGCCCAGACATAACCCCAGGTGTAAAGTGGCCCAGACATAGGCCCCAGGTGTAAAGTGGCCCAAACATAGATCCATTGATACCTTAACATTTCCAGATAACTACCAGA
>NC_143027.1:3672500-3715000 GCF_057628025.1 Oncorhynchus mykiss
TCTCCATGCCTCTTGGTCCTCCTCAGGTTCTCTGGCAGGCTATTCCACAGGCTGGGGGCATAATAACTAAAGGCTGTCTCTCCATGCCTCTTGGTCCCAGGCTGGGGGCATAGTAACTAAAGGCTGTCTCTCCATGCCTCTTGGTCCTCCTCAGGTTCTCTGGCAGGCTATTCCACAGGTTGGGGGCATAATAACTAAAGGCTGATTCTCCATGCCTCTTGGTCCTCCTCAGGTTCTCTGGCAGGCTATTCCACAGGCTGGGGGCATAATAACTAAAGGCTGATTCTCCATGCCTCTTGGTCCTCCTCAGGTTCTCTGGCAGGCTATTCCACAGGCTGGGGGCATAGTAACTAAAGGCTGCTTCTCCATGCCTCTCGGTCCGAGGCTTCAGGACAGTTAAAAAGTCAGTGCCAGAGGACCTGAGGGACCTACATAAAAACATGTCTGATATGTATTGGGGTGCACAATTGTGGATTGATTTAATTAAAAACCAATAGAATAATCTATTCTTGCCGAAATAAAGCAAAGCAGTTCGACACATACAACGACACAGAGTTACACATGGAGTAAAACAAACATACAGTCAATAATACAGTATAAACAAGTCTATATACGATGTGAGCAAATGAGGTGAGATAAGGGAGGTAAAGGCAAAATGACACCTAGGTTTTTTTTACCCAGTGTTTAATCATCATTAACTGTGAATTAAAATGTTTCTCTCTCTGTGCTTTGACTCCAACAATAAGTACCTCGGTCCTGTCTTGATTTAGCTGGAGGAAGTTGTGAGCCATCCAAGTATTTAAATCACTAATGCAATCTAATTATTTTTCCGTGGAGCTAAAATCCTCGAGGTGACACAGAAATGTAAAGTTGTGTGTCATCTGTGTAGGAGTGAAAATCAACGCCGTGCTTTCTGATAACGATGCCAAGGGATAACGTATATAAACTGAACAGTACCGGACCCAAAAATCTAACCTTGGGGAACGCCACATATGATATGTATTTCTCGGAGTTATGTTCATCAAGGGTGATAAAACACTCTCAACTTGTTAAATAGGTCCTAAACCAATTTAGAACTGGACCGGAGAGGCCAACCCACCTCTCCAGTCTGTCCAGAAGGACATCATGGTCAACAGTGTCGAATGCAGCCCTCAATAAATCCAAGAGTACAAGGACAGAGAGCTGTTTGGCATCTGTGTTGGCTCTAAGACCATTCACCACTTTAACTAAGACTATGTCTGTGCTGTGGTGGGCACAGAAACTAGAATATATATATTTTTAAATACAGTTGGCAGTTGGAAAAAAAAACATTTAGCTGTTTGAGCACGAATTTCTCCAGAAGGTTGGCGATTGGTCGAAAATTGGTTGGCGATTGGTCGAAAATTGATAAGAGCTGACGAATCTATAACTATTTTTCAAAAGGTGGCTTTCAGTTTTTAGTGCATTGGGGAAAGTGCCTGTGAACAGGAAGTGATTAATTAACAATAGCTTGCACTTCTCCAGATATACAATTCAAACCTGTTTTGAAGAAGGTGGTGGGGATATGATCGAGAAGGCAGGTTGAAGACTGAAGTTGTCATATCACTTTCCCGAGCGTGTCAACCAGAGAAAATAAATCCATAGTGCCTTTGCGTGTTCGGCTTGGGCACCTATCATCAAACTTCTCATCAGGTCTTACTTGACTGATACCCAGCATAATGTGGATTATCTTATCTTTCTCTGAAGAAGACGCAGTGATGCCGAAACTTTGATGTTTTACCCAATAAATTACTGGGAGTTTATATATACAGTATATCACAAAAGTGAGTGCACCCCTCACATTTTTGTAAATATTTGAGTATATCTTTTCATGTGACACTGAAGAAATGACACTTTTCTACAATGTAAAGTAGTGAGTGTACAGCTTGTATAACAGTGTAAATTTGCCGTCCCCTCAAAACAACTCAACACACAGCCATTAATGTCTAAACCGCTGGCAACAAAAGTGAGTACACCCCTAAGTGAAAATGTCCAAATTAATGTATAAAAAAATTCCATTTAAACAGTATAACATAATGCTCTGGTCTGGTGGCTGACATTTAAACAGTATAACATAATGCTCTGGTCTGGTGGCTGACATTTAAACAGTATAACATAATGCTCTGGTCTGGTGGCTGACATTTAAACAGTATAACATAATGCTCTGGTCTGGTGGCTGACATTTAAACAGTATAACATGATGCTCTGGTCTGGTAGCTGACATGTAAACAGTATAACATGATGCTCTGGTCTGGTGGCTGACATGTAAACAGTATAACATGATGCTCTGGTCTAGTGGCTGACATTTAAACAGTATAACATGATGCTCTGGTCTGGTGGCTGACATGTAAACAGTATAACATAATGCTCTGGTCTGGTAGCTGACATGTAAACAGTATAACATGATGCTCTGGTCTAGTGGCTGACATTTAAACAGTATAACATGATGCTCTGGTCTGGTGGCTGCCATTTAAACAGTATAACATAATGCTCTGGTCTGGTGGCTGACATTTAAACAGTATAACATAATGCTCTGGTCTGGTGGCTGACATTTAAACAGTATAACATAATGCTCTGGTCTGGTGGCTGACATGTAAACAGTATAACATAATGCTCTGGTCTGGTGGCTGACATTTAAACAGTATAACATGATGCTCTGGTCTGGTAGCTGACATGTAAACAGTATAACATGATGCTCTGGTCTGGTGGCTGACATTTAAACAGTATAACATAATGCTCTGGTCTGGTAGCTGACATGTAAACAGTATAACATGATGCTCTGGTCTGGTGGCTGACATTTAAACAGTATAACATAATGCTCTGGTCTGGTGGCTGACATTTAAACAGTATAACATAATGCTCTGGTCTGGTGGCTGACATGTAAACAGTATAACATGATGCTCTGGTCTGGTGGCTGACATTTAAACAGTATAACATGATGCTCTGGTCTGGTGGCTGACATTTAAACAGTATAACATGATGCTCTGGTCTGGTAGCTGACATGTAAACAGTATAACATAATGCTCTGGTCTGGTGGCTGACATTTAAACAGTATAACATGATGCTCTGGTCTGGTGGCTGACATTTAAACAGTATAACATGATGCTCTGGTCTGGTAGCTGACATGTAAACAGTATAACATGATGCTCTGGTCTGGTGGCTGACATTTAAACAGTATAACATAATGCTCTGGTCTGGTGGCTGACATTTAAACAGTATAGCATGATGCTCAAAAAGACTCAGTCTCTAACTAATTTTCTTTACAGCTGAGAGCATCAGTAAAAAGAGAGGCTGTCCCTCCACCCTTTCTCCCTTTTCTGATAGAGTATAAAAGTTGTAGTCTGGGGGGGCGGCTTCAATAAGAGTGGCACTACAGTCTGAAAACATCGTTACAACCACACTTTCTGACTGTCTCTAATCTATCAGAATGGTAGTAGATAAAAGATTGTTTAAACTCACTAGAAGGCGGAGTTAAAAAAACAACATAAATTAGGTCACTCACAATAACCACAGTACCATTTCTACAGGAATTGATATGCTTTCCAAGTCATCTGTTGGTTATTCTGACAAAAAAATGTACTTGATTTATGATGGAAATTGAATGACCGTTCGTTCCTACAACACCGTCTGCTGTTTGCAGAGAGCGGAGCTGAGCCGGGTGGCTGGCTGGCTCCTCAAGGCTCAGTCAGAGCCACACATTCAGAGAGACATTGAGGTTTCCGCAACCCATTGAGGTCACTACAACCTTCTATGGCAGCCATGTTAGATCTCCATCAACAGCACACGGGGGGAATATTTAAACAACGTGTAACGATATTCAACATTCTAAGGAACTTGGCCCAGTAATGGCTGGAACCGAATCGATTGGAACACATCAAACACACGTTTTTCCCGTTTGAATAACAATCCATTTCCTCCAAATCCAGACGTTACTTTGACCCGTCCTCCCTTCAACAGCCTCCTGTGGTAGCGCCAACCAGCGGAGAGGAGCGAACGGAGCGGGAAGCTCAAATCATAACAGAATACCGATAGTCAACCTTGCAGACCTAATGAAGTAAAACTCTTGTTAGGCGCTCGGACGTTCCTCTCAGATCTGATCCAGCTCCATGATTCTGCTTACAGAAGGACTCAGAGATTGAGGGCCAAAAAACGGAGGAGGGGGGGGGGGGGGGGGGGGTAGGAGGGTCGAAGAGTAGAAGTAGGGGCGAGAAGTGGTAGGAGAGAGGAGCGGGAGGAGGAGAGAGGAGGAGGAGGAGGGCGTGGAGTGGGAGGGAGGAGGGAAGACAGACCGCTTTGTAGAATTGAGAATAATTGGCAGGGTCAATGGCTGAGACCATGACCCCGTCACCGAGGGCAACTGAAGGTAGGCGACAAGGGCGGGAAAAAGAGGAACAGCTTTATTACAGATATACAGCAGTGCATTCATTAGAGAGAGAGAAAGAGAGAGAGAGAGAGAGAGAGAGGGGGAGAGGGAGATAGGGAGGGAGAGAGAGAGAGAGAGAGAGAGAGAGAGAGAGGGGGAGAGGGAGAGAGAGAGGGGGGAGAGAGAGATAGAGAGAGAGAGAGAGAGAAAGAGAGATAGAGAGAGAGAGGGGGGAGAGGGAGATAGGGAGAGAGAGAGAGAGAGAGAGAGAGAGAGAGAGAGGGGGGGGGGAGAGGGAGAGAGAGAGGGGGGAGAGAGAGAGAGAGGGGGGAGAGGGAGATAGGGAGAGAGAGAGAGAGAGAGAGAGAGATAAAACAAATCCAATCTTGATAAACTCCCATATCTACTGGGTGAAATACCACAGTGTGTCATCACAGCAGCAAGATTTGTGACCTGTTGCCACAAGAAAAGGGCAACCAGTGAAGAACAAACACCATTGTAAATAGAACTCATATTCATTCATGGGTCACGACTTGCAGACTTGTTTTCGAGTTGCTGTGCGTTTTGTTGCCAACCTGTTTTGCTACCTGACAAATGTACGGTTTTTACTTTTTAATTACCGTTTATATTTTTGTTTTTTCCTCCTCAACTTTTTCACTCCGGACGCTTTATCTGGACACGGTTCGTCAGGACCTCCAACAGCCGAAGCTAAGTAGTAACATTAACATGATGCCTTCTAATTGCAGTCGCTGTACTCGCCTTACGGCGAGGATAGCTGTGCTACAAGCCCAGCTTCAGACGCAATCGCTAGTCGAGGGTAATTTCAGTGTAGGAAAGGATGAAACCGCGTCTGTGCAGTAAGTACAGATAGTAGTATAAATCCTCACATCTGTTATCATGAAGTGCTTTGAGATGATGGTTAATGCAAACATTAACTCCATCATCCCAGCCACTCTAGACCCACTCCAATTTGTACACCACCCTAACAGATCCATAGATGAAAGCAATCGCAATTGCTCTCCACACTGCCCTCGTCCACCTAGATAAGAGGACTACCTATGTGAGAATGCTGTTCATTGACTACAGCTCAGCGTTCATCACCATTGTCCCCTCTAAGCTCCTCACCAAGCTAAGGACTCTGGGTCCGAACACCTCCCTCTTCAACTGGATCCTGGACTTCCTGACGGGCCGCCCCAGGTGGTGAGGTAGGCAACATCACCTCTGCCACGCTGACCCGCAACACAGGGGCCCCACAGGGGTGTGTGCTTAGTCCCTCCTGTACTCACTGTTCACCCAGGCGTGGCCACGCCCAACTCTAACACCATCATCAAATTTTCTGACAACACAATAGTGGTAGGCCTAATCACCGGTGATGATGAGTCAAGATACAGGGAGGAGGTCAGTGACCTGGCAGTGTGGTGCCAAAACAACATCCTCTCCCTCGACGTCAGTAAGTCTAAGGAGCTGATCGTGGAAAACAGGAAACAACCACATCAACAAGGCTGCAGTGGAGTAGGTCGAGAGCTTCAATTTCCTTGGTCTCCAAATCACTAAAGACT
Source organism: Oncorhynchus mykiss (assembly GCF_057628025.1). Classification (NCBI taxonomy): domain Eukaryota; kingdom Metazoa; phylum Chordata; class Actinopteri; order Salmoniformes; family Salmonidae; genus Oncorhynchus; species Oncorhynchus mykiss. The sequence continues at coordinate 3,678,441 of NC_143027.1, forward strand.
TTAAATAGCCCAAACACACACTCACAGTCATGAAGAAGGAGCGACAGTGCCTCTTCCCACTCAGGAGGCTGAAAACGTTGGGCATGGATCTTCAAATCCTCAAAAAAGTTCTACAGCATTTTGACTGTCTGCATCACTGCTTGGTATGGAAATAGCACCGCGCTGGATCACATGGCACTACAGAGGGTAGTACGGACAACCCAGCACATCACTGGAAATAGCACCGCGCTGGATCACATGGCACTACAGAGGGTAGTACGGACAACCCAGCACATCACTGGAAATAGCACCGTCCTGGATCACATGGCACTACAGAGGGTAGTACGGACAACCCAGCACATCACTGGAAATAGCACAGCCCTGGATCACATGGCACTACAGAGGTTGGTGAGGATATCACTGGGGACCGAGCTCCCTGCCATCCAACACATCTATGTCAGGAGGTTAGTGCCGGAAAATTGTTAAAGCCCACCCAAGCCACAGACTGTTCTCTCTGCTTCCGCACGGCAAGCGGTACCGGTGCATCAAGTTTGACACCAAACATGCTCTTGAACAGCTTATATCCCCCAAAATCAACAAGACTGATAAACATCTTCACAGACTACTACTAAAAACCTCTTAAGCAAACTAGAAGGCACATTGTCTTGTTGGTTTTTATGTATGTTTAGCCAGGGCCAGGGGAATCCTCAGACGTCATTTAATTTAATTTTAAAAGTACGTTATTTTCTTTAGGAATGTAGTGGAGTAAAAGTAAAAGTTGTAAAAAAAAGATATATAAATAGTAAAGTACAGAAACTACTTAAGTAGTACTTTAAAGTATTTTTACTTTAAGTACTTTACATCACTGATCATATTATATAGACAACATACAAATACATGTATTTTATTTTTTATTAATATTTATTAATATAATAATATAGAATAGAATGAAATATAATATAATACTATAGAATATAAACATGTATTTTATTTTTATTTTGTATTTTATTTTGTATTTATATTTATTAATATAATAATATAGAATAGAATGAAATATAATATAATACTATAGAATATAAAAAATATAAAATAATAGAATAGGAAACTATAGAATATAATAGAATACCATAGAATATAATAGGATACAACAGAAAATAATATAATATATAATTTTTATTTTTTATTTTTTTATTTCACCTTATTTAACCAGGTTGGCCAGTTGAGAACAAGTTCTCATTTACAATTGCGACCTGGCCAAGATAAAGCAAAGCAGTGCATCAAAACAACAACACAGAGTTACACATAAACAAATGTACAGTCAATAACATAATAGAAAAATCTATGTACAGTGTGTGCAAATGTAGATGAGAAGGGAGGTAAAGGCAATCAATCGGCCATGGAGGCGAAATAATTACAATTTAGAATTAACACTGGAGTGATAGATGTGCAGATGATGAGATACTGGGGTGCAAAAGAGCAAGAGTATAAATAACAATATAGGGATGAGGTAGTTGGGTGTGCTATTTACAGATGGGCCGTGTACAGGTACAGTGATCGGTGAGCTGCTCTGACAGCTGATGCTTAAAGTTAGTGAGGGAGATTTAAGACTCCAGCTTCAGTGATTTTTGCAATTCGTTCCAGTCATTGGCAGCAGAGAACTGGAAGGAAAGGCGGCCAAAGAAGTGTTGGCTTTGGGGGTGACCTGTGAAATATACCTGCTGGAGCATGTGCTACAGGTGGGTGTTACTATGGTGACCAGTGAGCTGAGATAAGGCGGGGCTTTACCTAGCATAGACTTATAGATGAAATCTAGCATAGACTTATAGATGAAATCCAGCATAGACTTATAGATGAGGGTTTGAGGATTTCTATATATTTGTTATTTTCCACTTACCTCTTTTTCTCCTCTGAGTTAACAATACTAACCACTTATATTGTTTACTGCCTTTAATAAGTCAGCTCACTCAATTTTTAAAGAACCTAGTTTGGCTACAAATTATGTAGAATAATAAGTAATATATAATAAAATATGAAATATACAATTTCTTCATACTATGTGATAATGCTAATGTCACATATACGTACAGTTGAAGTCGGAAGTTTAGATACACTATTGTTGGAGTCATTAAAATGTTATTTTTAACCACTCCACAAATGTCTTGTTAATTAACAAACAATAGTTTTTTGAAGTCGGTTACTGACACAAGAAATGTTTCCAACAATTGTTTACAGACTTATAATTCCCTGTATCACAATTCCAGTGGATAGGAAGTTTGCATACACTACGCTGACTGTGCCTTTAAAAATCCAGAAAATGATGTCACTGCTTTAGAAGATTCGGATAGGCTAATTGACATCATGTGAGTCAATTGGAGGTGTGTACCTGTGGTTGTATTTCAAGGACCCACCTTCAAACTCAGTGCCTCTTTGCTTGACATCATGGGAAAATCAAAAGAAATCAGCCAAGACCTCAAACTAATTATTGTAGACCTCCACAAGTCTGGTTCATCCTTGGGAGCAATTTCCAAATTGGTACCACGTTCATCTGTACAAACAATAATACGCAAGTATAAACACAGTGGGACCACGCAGCCGTCATATCGCTCAGGAAGGAGACGCGTTCTGTCTCCTAGAGATGAACATACTTTGGTGCGAAAAGTGCAAATCAATCCCAGAACAACAGCGAAGGACCTTGTGAAGATGCTGGAGGAAACAGGTACAGAAGTATCTATATCCATAGTAAAACGAGTCCTAAATCGACATAACCTGAAAGGCCGCTCAGCAAGTAAGAAGCCACTTCTCCAAAGCCGCCATAAAAAAGCCAGACTACGGTTTGCAACTGCACATGGAGACAAAGATATTTTTGTAGAAATGTCCTCTGGTCTGATGAAACAAAAATAGAACTGTTTGGCCATAATGACCATCGTTATGCTTGAGGGAAAAGGAGGATGCTTGCAAGCCGAAGAACACCATCCCAACTGTGAAGCACGGGGGTGGCAGCATCATGTTGTGGGGGTGCTTTGCTGCAGGAGGGACTGGTGCACTTCACAAAATAGATGGCATCACGAGGAATGAAAATAATGCTGATATAAACTCAGCAAAAAATGAAACGTCCTCTCACTGTCAACTACGTTTATTTTCAGCAAATTTAACATATGTAAATATTTGTATGAACATAACAAGATTCAACAACTGAGACATAAAGTGAACAAGTTCCACAGACATGTGACTACATAAATGGAATAATGAGTCCCTGATCTAAGGAGGGGACAATATCAAAAGTAACAGTCAGTATTTTGTGTGGCCACCAGCTGCATTAAGTACTGCAGTGCATCTCCCCCTCATGGACTGCACCAGATTTGCCAGTTCTTGCTCTGAGATGTTACCCCACTCTTCCACCAAGGCACATGCAAGTTCCCAGACATTTCTGGAGGGAATGGCCCTAGCCCTCACCTCTGATTAAACAGGTCCCAAACGTGCTCAATGGAATTGAGATCCAGGCTTTTCGCTGGCTGTGGCAGAACACTGACATTCCTGTCTTGCAGGAAATCACGCATAGAACGAGCCGTATGGCTGGTGGCATTGTCATGCTGGAGGGTCATGTCAGGATGAGCCTGCAGGAAGGGTACCACATGAGGGAGGAGGATATCTTTCCTGTAACGCACTGCATTGAGATTGCCTGTAATGGCAACAAGCTCAGTCTGATGATGCTGTGACACACCACCCCAGACCATGACGGACCCTCCAACCAACAAATCCCGGTCCAGAGTACAGGCCTCGGTGTAACGCGACTCGTCAGTGGAAACCACTTTTTGCCAGTCCTCTGATCCAGAGATGGTGGGTTTGTGCCCATATGCAACGTTGTTGCCGGTGATGTCTGGTGAGGACCTGCCTTACAACAGGCCTTCAAGACCTCAGTCCAGCCTCTCTCAGCCTATTGCGGACAGTCTGAGCACTGATGGAGGGATTGTGCGTTCCTGGTGTAACTCGGGCAGTTGTTGTTGCCATCCTGTATCTGTCCCGAAGGTGTGATGTTCAGATGTACCGATCCTGTGCAGGTGTTGTTACACGTGGTCTGCCACTGCGAGGACGATCAGCTGTCCATCCTGTCTCTCTATTGCACTGTCTTGGGCGTCTCACAGTACAGACATTGCAATGTATTGCCCTGGCCACATCTGCAGTCCTCATGCCTCCTTGCAGCATGCCTAAGGCACGTTCACACAGATGAGCAGGGACCCTGGGCATCTTTCTTTTGGGGTTTTTCAGAGTCAGTAGAAAGGCCTCATTAGTGTCCTAAATTTTCCCCTAAGTTGTGACCTTAATTTCCTACCGTCTGTAAACTGTTATTGTCTTATCGACCGTTCCACAGGTGCATGATCATTAATTGTTTATGGTTCAAGCATGGGAAACAGTGTTTAAACCCTTTACAAACAAGAATTTCAATTTTTGCTGAGTTTATTAAAGTAACATCTCAAGACATTAGTCAGGAAGTTAAAGCTTGGATCTTCCAAATGGATAATAACCCCAAGCTTACTTCCAAAGTTGTAGCAAAATGGCTTAAAGACAACAAAGTCAAGGTATTGGAGTGGCCATCACAAAGCCCTGATCTCATCTTATAGAAAATGTGTGGGCAGAACTGAAAAAGAATTTGCAAGTGAGGAGGCCTACGAACCTGACCCTGTTACACCAGCTCTGTCAGGAAGAATGGGCCAAAATTCACCCAACTTATTGTGGGAAGCTTGTGGAAGGCTACCAGAAACGTTTGACCCAAGTTAAACAATTGAAAGGCAATGCTACCAAATACTAATTGAGTGTAGATAAACTTCTGACCCACTGGGAATGTGATGAAAGAAATAAAAGCTGAAATAAATAATTCTCTCTACATTTATTCTCAAATTTCACATTCTGAAATGAAAGTGTTGATCCTAACTGACCTGAGACTGGGTATTTTTTTACTAGGATTAAATGTCAGGAATTGTGAAAAACTGAGTTTAAATGTCTTTGGCTGAGGTATGTATGTAAAACTTCCGACTTCAACTGTAAGAGTCATGATAACGCAAATATCATAACGCTAATATCATAACGCAAATATCATAACTCTTACGTCATAACGCTAATATCATAACGCTTACGTCATAACGCTAATATCATAACGATAATATCATAACGCTAATGTAATAACGCTAATATCATAACGCTAATATCATAACGCTAATATTATAACGCTAATGTAATAACGCTAATATCATAACGCTAATATCATAACGCTAATGTAATAACGCTAATATCATAACGCTAATATTATAACGCTAATATCATAATGCTAATATTATAACGCTAATGTCATAACGCTAATATCATAACGCTAATATCATAACGATAATATCATAACGCTAATGTAATAACGCTAATATCATAACGCTAATATTATAACGCTAATATCATAATGCTAATATTATAACGCTAATGTCATAACGCTAATATCATAACGCTAATATCATAACGATAATATCATAACGCTAATGTAATAACGCTAATATCATAACGCTAATATTATAACGCTAATATCATAATGCTAATATTATAACGCTAATGTCATAACGCTAATATCATAACGCTAATATCATAACGATAATATCATAACGCTAATGTAATAACGTTAATATCATAACGCTAATGTAATAACGTTAATATCATAACGCTAATATTATAACGCTAATATCATAACGCTAATATTATAACGCTAATGTCATAACGCTAATATCATAACGCTAATATCATAACGTCAACTACATCCTGTACATAAACATCCAATAATATACCAAAACAAAGTTTAGTCCTTCGAGAGTCTGAGTTGCGATTTTGAATACCATTTTAAGTATTATTGTAAAGATCGTCGTAGGTGGAAGAAGGTGATGACCAAGGTGCAGCGTGGTACGTGTTCATAATATTTTAATAGAACACTGAAAAAAAACAAAACAACAACAACGTGAACGAACGAAACCGAAACAGTTCAGTCTGGCAACAGATACGAAACAGAAAACAACTACCCACAAATCATAGTGGGAACACAGGCTGCCTAAGTATGGTTCTCAATCAGAGACAACGATTGACAGCTGCCTCTGATTGCGAACCCTACCAGGCCAAACACATGGAAATACAACACATAGAACAAAAACATAGAATGCCCACCCCAACTCACACACTGACCAAACCAAAAATAGAGACATAAAAAATGAACTAAGGTCAGGACGTGACAATTATTGTATGGGACAATATACAAATGTTTTTGGGGAAAGATTTGAATAGAGAAATATAATGAGTTGAAGGATATTTGATGTGCCGATTTTTGCTGTCATTCGATTTGGGGATGGGTGGGGTCACCAAAAATTAAAAAAAAAAAAAATCCCTGTCCCTGCTGAAAAAGTTTGAATATCACTTACTTAGAGGAGACACCACACTTCAATAACTATTCAGTAAACCAGTCAGTATCATCTCTCCTTAAACTCAGGAGTTATTATCGTTATTACAGTTGGATTTGAATGGAAGATGGAACCGGGCTTGAGACAGTGATATGCTTGTTAGAATGGAAGATGGAACCGGGCTTGAGACAGTGATATGGTTGTTAGAATGGAAGATGGAACCGGGCTTGAGACAGTGATATGGTTGTTAGAATGGAAGATGGAACCGGGCTTGAGACAGTGATATGCTTGTTAGAATGGAAGATGGAACCGGGCTTGAGACAGTGATATGGTTGTTAGAATGGAAGATGGAACCGGGCTTGAGACAGTGATATGGTTGTTAGAATGGATCTCTCTCTCTCTCTCTCTCTCTCTCTCTCTCTCGCGCGCGCTTTCGCTCTCAATTCTATTAACTTTATTGGCAAAATGGGAAAGATGTGTTTACATTTGCCAAAGCAAGGGGAATTGTAATGTGTTGGAGTCGGGAAGCAGGTGAGGAAGGTAAGTTTAATCATGAGACGGGTAGATAAACAAAAACAGGAGCAGCGTAACTGAACGTAAACCAAAACCAATACAACCTAATGACTGAGGGCGATATGAAGGGACAGTAATCAGGGTGACGTCCAGGACCGGGTGTTAGTGAGACCGGTGACGTCCAGGACCGGGTGTTAGTAAGACCGGTGAATTCCAGGACCGGGTGTTAGTAAGACCGGTGAAGTCCAGGACCGGGTGTTAGTAAGACCGGTGAATTCCAGGACCGGGTGTTAGTGAGACCGGTGACGTCCAGGACCGGGTGTTAGTGAGACCGGTGACGTCCAGGACCGGGTGTTAGTAAGACCGGTGAATTCCAGGACCGGGTGTTAGTAAGACCGGTGAAGTCCAGGACCGGGTGTTAGTAAGACCTGTGAATTCCAGGACCGGGTGTTAGTGAGACCGGTGACGTCCAGGACCGGGTGTTAGTGAGACCGGTGACGTCCAGGACCGGGTGTTAGTAAGACCGGTGAATTCCAGGACCGGGTGTTAGTAAGACCGGTGAAGTCCAGGACCGGGTGTTAGTAAGACCGGTGAATTCCAGGACCGGGTGTTAGTGAGACCGGTGACGTCCAGGACCGGGTGTTAGTGAGACCGGCGACGTCCAGGACCGGGTGTTAGTGAGACCGGTGACGTCCAGGACCGGGTGTTAGTGAGACCGGTGACGTCCAGGACCGGGTGTTAGTGAGACCGGTGACGTCCAGGACCGGGTGTTAGTGAGACCGGTGACGTCCAGGACCGGGTGTTAGTGAGACCGGTGACGTCCAGGACCGGGTGTTAGTGAGACCGGTGACGTCCAGGACCGGGTGTTAGTAAGACCGGTGAATTCCAGGACCGGGTGTTAGTAAGACCGGTGAAGTCCAGGACCGGGTGTTAGTAAGACCGGTGAATTCCAGGACCGGGTGTTAGTGAGACCGGTGACGTCCAGGACCGGGTGTTAGTGAGACCGGTGACGTCCAGGACCGGGTGTTAGTAAGACCGGTGAATTCCAGGACCGGGTGTTAGTAAGACCGGTGAAGTCCAGGACCGGGTGTTAGTAAGACCTGTGAATTCCAGGACCGGGTGTTAGTGAGACCGGTGACGTCCAGGACCGGGTGTTAGTGAGACCGGTGACGTCCAGGACCGGGTGTTAGTAAGACCGGTGAATTCCAGGACCGGGTGTTAGTAAGACCGGTGAAGTCCAGGACCGGGTGTTAGTAAGACCGGTGAATTCCAGGACCGGGTGTTAGTGAGACCGGTGACGTCCAGGACCGGGTGTTAGTGAGACCGGCGACGTCCAGGACCGGGTGTTAGTGAGACCGGTGACGTCCAGGACCGGGTGTTAGTGAGACCGGTGACGTCCAGGACCGGGTGTTAGTGAGACCGGTGACGTCCAGGACCGGGTGTTAGTGAGACCGGTGACGTCCAGGACCGGGTGTTAGTGAGACCGGTGACGTCCAGGACCGGGTGTTAGTGAGACCGGTGACGTCCAGGACCGGGTGTTAGTGAGACCGGTGACGTCCAGGACCGGGTGTTAGTGAGACCGGTGACGTCCAGGACCGGGTGTTAGTGAGACCGGTGACGTCCAGGACCGGGTGTTAGTGAGACCGGTGACGTCCAGGACCGGGTGTTAGTGAGACCGGTGACGTCCAGGACCGGGTGTTAGTGAGACCGGTGACGTCCAGGACCGGGTGTTAGTGACACCGGTGACGTCCAGGACCGGGTGTTAGTGAGACCGGTGACGTCCAGGACAGGGTGTTAGTAAGACCGGTGACGTCCAGGACCGGGTGTTAGTGAGACCGGTGACGTCCAGGACAGGGTGTTAGTGAGACCGGTGACGTCCAGGACCGGGTGTTAGTAAGACCGGTGACGTCCAGGACCGGGTGTTAGTGAGACCGGTGACGTCCAGGACCGGGTTTTAGTGAGACCGGTGATGTCCAGGACAGGGTGTTAGTGAGACCGGTGACGTCCAGGACCGGGTGTTAGTGAGACCGGTGACGTCCAGGACCGGGTGTTAGTGAGACCGGTGACGTCCAGGACAGGGTGTTAGTGAGACCGGTGACGTCCAGGACCGGGTGTTAGTGAGACCGGTGACGTCCAGGACCGGGTGTTAGTGAGACCGGTGACGTCCAGGACCGGGTGTTAGTGAGACCGGTGACGTCCAGGACCGGGTGTTAGTGAGACCGGTGACGTCCAGGACCGGGTGTTAGTGAGACCGGTGACGTCCAGGACCGGGTGTTAGTGAGACCGGTGACGTCCAGGACCGGGTGTTAGTGAGACCGGTGACGTCCAGGACCGGGTGTTAGTGAGACCGGTGACGTCCAGGACCGGGTGTTAGTGAGACCGGTGACGTGAGCGCTGGGAACGGAGGTTGACTTGACAGAAATAGATCATAAACAGAAGTGAAATAAACAAGTTAAAATGAACAGTAAACTTTACACTGGCATTTCAAATATAAAATTATGGCTCTATATACGGTGTTGTAACGATGTGCAAATAGTTAAAGTGAAAAAAAATGGAAATTAAATAAACATGGGTTGTATTTACAATGTTGTTTGTTCTTCACTGGAGGCAACAGGTCACATATCTTGCTACTGTGATGTCTCTCTCTCTCTGTGTGTGTGCGTGTGTGTGTGCGTGTGCGTGCGTGTGTGTGAGCGTGTGTGTGCGTGCGTGTGTGTGCGCGTGTGTGTGCGTGCGTGCGTGTGTGTGAGCGTGTGTGTGCGTGCGTGCGTGTGTGCGCGTGTGTGTGCGTGCGTGCGTGTGTGTGCGCGTGTGTGTGTGTGCGCGTGTGTGTGTGCGCGTGCGTGCGTGCACATCTGTGTGTGTGTGTGTGTGTATGATCACGGGCTCAGTAATTACCATTGATAGCTAAATCAGACTGAGATATTTCAAGGCACAAAGGACACAAAGGATTTTTTCCCCCCAGTCAAACCTTGAGAAATGCTACAAATTCCTATTATCCAGTTTCGGGTTGGATAGAAAAAACACATTTGCAAATGCATTGCAGATCAGCGGCCCGTTTAAAATAAAAATAATTAGTCATTCAGATTTTTTTTGGGGGGTGAATGAACCCCTCCTCTCTCCAGAGGTTCCCAGGCAACGTTTGATCTTATGACTCATCATAGGAGGGGGGGGGGGGGTCAGACCTCTCGAGGGGGGGGGGGTGGAAGTGCTGGGGTCAGAGTGGGTGGTGAATAGGCTTTCGGAAGTCCTCATGTCTCGCCGTGGCCTGTGGAGTCCGACCCTGCTTGACCTCTAGACAATAGGGAGGCCACAGCCTACACCTTCATCTCTCATCCTATTAGAGATGAGAGAACGAGAGCGAGAGAGGCAGAGAGACAGAGAGACAGAGAGACAGAGAGAGACAGAGAGAGAGAGAGAACTGACCACAGCCTACTCCTCCATCTCTTCCTCCTCTGCTCTCTATGATGGAGAGATGACTAGCCACAGGGAGGGGGGATTTTACTTCCCAATGGAGGATGGGAGGTGAAAAGGGTCTGGCAGGACTGAATTGTGTCTCGTCCGAGGTCAGAGTTCAGCCATATTTGACAGCAGGCCTTGAAGGAAAAGACAGGCTGGGATCAGTGCCAACACAAGCTGACACAACCACGCACACCCACACACAAGCTGACACAACAAAGAGCTGCCTTTGCTCCCCCACAGAGCCCCTACCAACCCCCTAGGGACGGATGGACCACCAGCCAGGGAGCAGAGGAGAAGAAGAGGAGGGTTGGGGATAGAGGTGGAGGGGGCAAGGCTGAGGTATTGGAGGGAAGACATACTATCAGCCCAAACTAAAAAGGCAACAAAGGAAAACAAAAGCTTCTAAGTGACTTCACATATTACTCTTCAAGGTCTTACCCCACATCTCGAGGGGGTAATCAATAGGTGACGCTAGACTGGTTTTCTGCCCTCTTCTCCTCCCAATCGCCCTCCCTCTCCGACCCACCAAGATGGACAGACCAAGCAACCGAGAGAGTACCAGACAAAGTGTTTCAATCTACCCTCCTCTCAACTCTCTTGCCCTCCTCTATCTTGCCCTCCTCTCTCTTGCCCTCCTCTCCTCTCTCTCGCCCTCCCCTCTCTTGCCCTATTCTCTCTTGCCCTCCTCTATCTTGCCCTCCTCTCCTCTCCCCTTTCTTGCCCTCCCCTCTCTTGCCCTCTTCTCTCTTGCCCTCCTCTATCTTGCCCTCCTCTCCTCTCCCCTCTCTTGCCCTCCCCTCTCTTGCCCTCTTCTCTCTTGCCCTCCTCTATCTTGCCCTCCTCTCCTCTCCCCTCTCTTTCCCACGCCTCTCTTGCTGTAACAAAAGTAGCTACTGTATTTTCTGATGACCAATATCAAGGTGCTACTCCCTCCATAACCAACTACTTGGTCAAAATAGGACCCTGGTCATAATAGGACCCTGGTCATAATAGGATCCTGGTCAGAATAGAACCCTGGTCATAATAGGACCCTGGTCACACTAGGACCCTGGTCACACTAGGACCCTGGTCACACTAGGACCCTGGTCATAATAGGACCCTGGTCATAATAGGACCCTGGTCAAAATAGGACCCTGGTCACACTAGGACCCTGGTCACACTAGGACCCTGGTCACACTAGGTCCCTGGTCACACTAGGACCCTGGTCACACTAGGACCCTGGTCACACTAGGTCCCTGGTCATAATAGCACCCTGGTCAAAACTAGTACACTGCGAAGGGAAAACGGTGCCTTTTGGGACTTAGAACACAATGTCAAAGCTCCATTTCTGGGAGTAACCCCTGTCCTGCAGTGAGGCCTAGTTGAATAGTTCCATGAGTAACCCTGTCCTGCAGTGAGGAGTAACCCCTGTCCTGCAGTGAGGCCTAGTTGAATAGTTCCATGGGTAACCCCTGCCCTGCAGTGAGGCCTAGTTGAATAGTTCCATGAGTAACCCTGTCCTGCAGTGAGGAGTAACCCCTGTCCTGCAGTGAGGCCTAGTTGAATAGTTCCATGGGTAACCCCTGTCCTGCAGTGAGGCCTAGTTGAATAGTTCCATGAGTAACCCCTGTCCTGCAGTGAGGCCTAGTTGAATAGTTTCATGAGTAACCCTGTCCTGCAGTGAGGAGTAACCCCTGTCCTGCAGTGAGGCCTAGTTGAATAGTTCCATGAGTAACCCTGTCCTGCAGTGAGGAGTAACCCCTGTCCTGCAGTGAGGCCTAGTTGAATAGTTCCATGGGTAACCCCTGTCCTGCAGTGAGGCCTAGTTGAATAGTTCCATGAGTAACCCCTGTCCTGCAGTGAGGCCTAGTTGAATAGTTCCATGAGTAACCCTGTCCTGCAGTGAGGAGTAACCCCTGTCCTGCAGTGAGGCCTAGTTGAATAGTTCCATGGGTAACCCCTGTCCTGCAGTGAGGAGTAACGCCTGTCCTGCAGTGAGGCCTAGTTGAATAGTTCCATGGGTAACCCCTGTCCTGCAGTGAGGAGTAACCCCTGTCCTGCAGTGAGGCCTAGTTGAATAGCTCCATGGGTAACCCCTGTCCTGCAGTGAGGAGTAACTCCTGTCCTGCAGTGAGGGCTAGTTGAATAGTTCCATGAGTAACCCTGTCCTGCAGTGAGGAGTAACCCCTGTCCTGCAGTGAGGAGTAACCCCTGTCCTGCAGTGAGGAGTAGCCCCTGTCCTGCAGTGAGGAGTAACCCCTGTCCTGCAGTGAGGAGTAACCCCTGTCCTGCAGTGAGGAGTAACCCCTGTCCTGCAGTGAGGAGTAACCCCTGTCCTGCAGTGAGGAGTAACCCTTGTCCTGCAGTGAGGAGTAACCCCTGTCCTGCAGTGAGGAGTAACCCCTGTCCTGCAGTGAGGCCTAGTTGGATAGTTCCGTGAGTAACCCCTGCCCTGCAGTGAGGAGTAACCCCTGTCCTGCAGTGAGGGCTAGTTGAATAGTTCCATGGGTAACCCCTGTCCTGCAGTGAGGCCTAGTTGAATAGTTCCATGAGTAACCCCTGTCCTGCAGTGAGGCCTAGTTGAATAGTTCGATGAGTAACCCCTGTCCTGCATTGAGGAGTAACCCCTGTCCTGCAGTGAGGATTAACCCCTGTCCTGCAGTGAGGAGTAACCCCTGTCCTGCAGTGAGGAGGATTAACCCCTGTCCTGCAGTGAGGCCTAGTTGAATAGTTCCATGAGTAACCCCTGTCCTGCAGTGAGGCCTAGTTGAATAGTTCCATGAGTAACCCCTGTCCTGCAGTGAGGCCTAGTTGAATAGCTCCATGGGTAACCCCTGTCCTGCAGTGAGGAGTAACTCCTGTCCTGCAGTGAGGCCTAGTTGGATAGTTCCATGAGTAACCCCTGTCCTGCAGTGGGGCCTAGTTGGATAGTTCCATGGGTAACCCCTGTCCTGCAGTGAGGCCTAGTTGAATAGTTCCATGAGTAACCCCTGTCCTGCAGTGAGGCCTAGTTGGATAGTTCCATGAGTAACCCCTGTCCTGCAGTGAGGCCTAGTTGAATAGTTCCATGGGTAACCCCTGGTTTTGACAGGTGGCTTTTCCTCCTCATCCTTCTCCTCCTCCCAGCAGCACCACTCCTTTTTCCCTCTCTTCTTCCTCTCCTCTTCCTCATCCTCCTCCCAGCACCACATCCCTAGTTTTTTACTCTCTCCTCCCTCTCCTCCTACTCCTCTCTCCTTCCTCCTCCTCCTCCTCCTCCAAGCAGCACATCACAGGGCTTCACATTCACAAGGTTCCATTCAGATTCTCATAGATATGCAATGGGTTGGATTGAAACTTTAAGGTAACTGAACAATAACTTATACTTCTTCCTCCTTCATGTCTCTTTCCCTTCTTCCCTCTTTCTTATTCTCTCAGTCCTCTCTTCTCCTTTTCCCCCTTTCTTTCTTAAACATGATGTTATTGGATAGGTAAACGCATTATGGTGCAACATTTGAGAGGCGGAGGGAAGGGGAGTGCAAGAGAGGATAGAGGAGGGGAGGGGAGGGCAAGAGAGGAGAAGAGGGCAAGTGAGATGAGATGAGGTAAATAGAGAGGGCAAGAGGGCAAGTGAGAGGAGAGGAGGGTAAGAGAGTGAGGGTAGGGCAAGAGAGTGGAGGGCAAGAGAGGGGAGGGCAAGAGAGGGGAGCGAAGGGTAAGAGAGGGGAGAGTGGATTGAAGCACTTTGTCTGGTCGTCTCTCTGGTTCTTGATCCCACTAGGTGGGTCAAAGAGGAGGGAGGGAGATTAGAGAAGGGAGGGAGGGAGATTAGAGGGAGGCGAGAAGTGAGGGGAAGAAGGCAGAAAACCAGTCTAGCGCCACATATTGATTACCCCCTCGAGATGTGGGGTAAGACCTTGAAGAGTAATATGTGAAGTCACTTAGAAGCTTTTGTTTTCCTTTGTTGCCTTTTTAGTTTGGGCTGATAGTATGTCTTCCCTCCAATACCTCAACCTTGCCCCCTCCACCTCTATCCCCAACCCTCCTCTTCTTCTCCTCTGCTCCCTGGCTGGTGGTCCATCCGTCCCTAAGGGGTTGGTAGGGGCTCTGTGGGGAGGGGGGGGGGGGGGGGGGGGGGAGACAGCTCTTTGTTGTGTCCGGTTGTGTCAGGTTGTGTCAGGCTGTGTGTGGTTGTGTCAGGTTGTGTGTGGTTGTGTCAGGTTGTGTCAGGTTGTGTGTGGTTGTGTCATGGTGTGTCAGGTTGTGTCAGGTTGTGTCAGGATGTGTCAGGTTGTGTCAGGTTGTGTCTGGTTGTGTCAGGTTGTGTCAGGTTGTGTGTGGTTGTGTCAGGTTGTGTCAGATTGTGTGTGGTTGTGTCAGGATGTGTCAGGTTGTGTCAGGTTGTGTGTGGTTGAGTCAAGTTGAGTCAGGTTGTGTCAGGTTGTGTCAGGTTGTCTCAGGTTGTGTCAGGTTGTGTGTGGTTGTGTCAGGGTGTGTGTGGTTGTGTGTGGTTGTGTCAAGTTGTGTGTGGTTGTGTCAGGTTTTGTGTGGTTGAGTCAGGTTCTGTCAGGTTGTGTCAGGTTGTGTCAGGTTGTGTGTGGTTGTGTCAGGTTTTGTGTGGTTGAGTCAGGTTCTGTCAGGTTGTGTCAGGTTGTGTGTGGTTGTGTCAGGTTGTTTGTGGTTTAGTCAAGTTGTGTGTGGTTGGGTCAGATTCTGTCAGGTTGTGTCAGGTTGTGTCAGGTTGTGTGTGGTTGTGTCAGGTTGTGCGTGATTTAGTCAAGTTGTGTGTGGATGTGTCAGGTTGTGTCAGGTTGTGTGTGGTTATGTCAGGTTGAGTCAGGTTGTGTCAGGTTGTGTCAGGTTGTGTGTGGTTGTCTCAGGTTGTGTGTGGTTGTGTCAGGTTGTTTGTGGTTTAGTCAGGTTGTGTCAGGTTGTGTCAGGTTGTGTCAGGTTGAGTCAGGTTGAGTCAGGTTATGTCAGGATGTGTCATGTTGTGTGTGGTTGTGTCAGGTTGTGTCAGGTGGTGTGTGGTTGCGTCAGGTTGTGTCAGGTTGTGTGTGGTTGTGTCAGATTGAGTCAGATTGTGTCAGGTTGTGTCTGGTGGTGTCAGGTTGAGTCATTTTGTGTGTTGTTGTGTCAGGTTGTGTGTGGTTGTGTCAGGTTATGTGTGGTTATGTCAGGTTGTGTGTGATTGAGTCATGTTGTGTCAGGTTGTGTTAGGTTCTGTCAGGTTGTGTCAGGTTGTGTGTGGTTGTGTCAGGTTGTGTCAGGTTGTGTGTGGTTGTGTCAGGTTGTATCAGGATATGTGTGGTTGTGTCAGTTTGTGTCAGGTTGTGTGTGGTTGTGTCAGGTTGTGTCAGGTTGTGTGTGGTTGTGTCAGGTTGTGTCAGGTTGTGTTTGGTTGAGTCAAGTTGTGTGTGGTTGTGTCAGGTTTTGTGTGGTTGAGTCAGGTTCTGTCAGGTTGTGTCAGGTTGTGTCAGGTTGTGTGTGGTTGTGTCAGGTTTTGTGTGGTTGAGTCAGGTTCTGTCAGGTTGTGTCAGGTTGTGTGTGGTTGTGTCAGGTTGTTTGTGGTTTAGTCAAGTTGTGTGTGGTTGGGTCAGATTCTGTCAGGTTGTGTCAGGTTGTGTCAGGTTGTGTGTGGTTGTGTCAGGTTGTGCGTGATTTAGTCAAGTTGTGTGTGGATGTGTCAGGTTGTGTCAGGTTGTGTGTGGTTATGTCAGGTTGAGTCAGGTTGTGTCAGGTTGTGTCAGGTTGTGTGTGGTTGTCTCAGGTTGTGTGTGGTTGTGTCAGGTTGTTTGTGGTTTAGTCAGGTTGTGTCAGGTTGTGTCAGGTTGTGTCAGGTTGAGTCAGGTTGAGTCAGGTTATGTCAGGATGTGTCATGTTGTGTGTGGTTGTGTCAGGTTGTGTCAGGTGGTGTGTGGTTGCGTCAGGTTGTGTCAGGTTGTGTGTGGTTGTGTCAGATTGAGTCAGATTGTGTCAGGTTGTGTCTGGTGGTGTCAGGTTGAGTCATTTTGTGTGTTGTTGTGTCAGGTTGTGTGTGGTTGTGTCAGGTTATGTGTGGTTATGTCAGGTTGTGTGTGATTGAGTCATGTTGTGTCAGGTTGTGTTAGGTTCTGTCAGGTTGTGTCAGGTTGTGTGTGGTTGTGTCAGGTTGTGTCAGGTTGTGTGTGGTTGTGTCAGGTTGTATCAGGATATGTGTGGTTGTGTCAGTTTGTGTCAGGTTGTGTGTGGTTGTGTCAGGTTGTGTCAGGTTGTGTGTGGTTGTGTCAGGTTGTGTCAGGTTGTGTTTGGTTGAGTCAAGTTGTGTGTGGTTGTGTCAGGTTGTGTCAGGTTGTGTTAGGTTCTGTCAGGTTGTGTCAGGTTGTGTGTGGTTGTGTCAGGTTGTGTCAGGTTGTGTGTGGTTGTGTCAGGTTGTATCAGGATATGTGTGGTTGTGTCAGTTTGTGTCAGGTTGTGTGTGGTTGTGTCAGGTTGTGTCAGGTTGTGTCCGGTTGTGTGTGGTTGTCTCAGGTTGCGCGTGGTTGAGTCAGGTTATGTCAGGTTGTGTCAGGTTGTGTCAGGTTTTGTGTGGTTGTGTCAGGTTGTGTCAGGTTGTGTGTGGTTGTGTCAGGTTGTGTGTGGTTGTGTCAGGTTGTGTCAGGTTGTGTCAGGTTGAGTCAGGTTGTGTCAGGTTGTGTCTGGTGGTGTCAGGTTGTGTGTTGTTGCGTCAGGTTGTGTGTGGTTGTGTCAGGTTATGTGTGGCTGTGTCAGGTTGTGTGTGGTTGAGTCAGGTTGAGTGTTGTTGTGTCAGGTTGAGTCAGGTTGTGTGTTGTTGTGTCAGGTTGTGTGTGGCTGTGTCAGGTTGAGTCAGGTTGTGTGTTGTCGTGTCAGGTTGTGTCAGGTTGTGTGTGGTTGTCTCAAGTTGCGTGTGGTTGCGTCATGTTGTGTGTGGTTGTCTCAGGTTGTGCTTGGTTGAGTCAGGTTATGTGTGGTTGTCTCAGGTTGTGTGTGTTTTTGTCAGGCTTTTTTGACTTCCGGCGCCGACAGAGATGGCCGCCTCGCTTCGCGTTCCTAGGAAACTATGCCGTTTTTTTTTTTTTTACGTGTTATTTCTTACATTAGTACCCCAGGTCATCTTAGGTTTCATTACATACAGTCGAGATGAACTACTGAATATAAGATCAGCGTCAACTCACCATCAGTACGACCAAGAATATGTTTTTCGCGACGCGGATCCTGTGTTCTGCCTTACAAACAGCACAACGGAGTGGATCCTATGCAGCGACCCAAAAAAACGACTCCGAAAGAGAGGGAAACGAGGCGGTCTTCTGGTCAGACTCCGGAGACGGGCACACCGTGCACCACTCCCTAGCATTCTTCTTGCCAATGTCCAGTCTCTTGACAACAAGGTTGATGAAATCCGAGCAAGGGTAGCATTCCAGAGGGACATCAGAGACTGTAACGTCCTTTGCTTCACTGAAACATGGCTCACTGGAGAGACTCTATCCGAAGCGGTGCAGCCAACGGGTTTCTCCACGCATCGCACTGACAGAAACAAACATCTTTCTGGTAAGAAGAGGGGCGGGGGCGTATGCCTCATGGCCAACGTGACATGGTGTGATGAAAGAAACATACAGGAACTCAAATCCTTCTGTTCACCTGATTTAGAATTCCTCACAATCAAATGTAGACCGCATTATCTACCAAGAGAATTCTCTTCGATTATAATCACAGCCGTATATATCCCCCCCCAAGCAGACACATCGATGGCTCTGAACAAACTTTATTTAACTCTCTGCAAACTGGAAACGATTTATCCGGAGGCTGCATTCATTGTAGCTGGGGATTTTAACAAGGCTAATCTGAAAACAAGACTCCCTAAATTTTATCAGCATATCGATTGCGCAATCAGGGGTGGAAAGACCTTGGATCATTGTTACTCTTCCGCGACGCATATAAGGCCCTGCCCCGCCCCCCTTTCGGAAAAGCTGACCACGACTCCATTTTGTTGATCCATGCCTACAGACAGAAACTAAAACAAGAGGCTCCCACGCTGAGGTCTGTCCAACGCTGGTCCGACCAAGCTGACTCCACACTCCAAGACTGCTTCCATCACGTGGACTGGGAGATGTTTCGTATTGCGTCAGATAACAACATTGACGAATACGCTGATTCGGTGTGCGAGTTCATTAGAACGTGCGTTGAAGATGTCGTTCCCATAGCAACGATTAAAACATTCCCTAACCAGAAACCGTGGATTGATGGCAGCATTCGTGTGAAACTGAAAGCGCGAACCACTGCTTTTAATCAGGGCAAGGTGTCTGGTAACATGACCGAATACAAACAGTGCAGCTATTCCCTCCGCAAGGCTATCAAACAAGCTAAGCGCCAGTACAGAGACAAAGTAGAATCTCAATTCAACGGCTCAGACACAAGAGGCATGTGGCAGGGTCTACAGTCAATCACGGACTACAGGAAGAAATCCAGCCCAGTCACGGACCAGGATGTCTTGCTCCCAGGCAGACTAAATAACTTTTTTGCCCGCTTTGAGGACAATACAGTGCCACTGACACGGCCTGCAACGAAAACATGCGGTCTTTCCTTCACTGCAGCCGAGGTGAGTAAGACATTTAAACGTGTTAACCCTCGCAAGGCTGCAGGCCCAGACGGCATCCCCAGCCGCGTCCTCAGAGCATGCGCAGACCAGCTGGCCGGTGTGTTTACGGACATATTCAATCAATCCCTATACCAGTCTGCTGTTCCCACATGCTTCAAGAGAGCCACCATTGTTCCTGTTCCCAAGAAAGCTAAGGTAACTGAGCTAAACGACTACCGCCCCGTAGCACTCACATCCGTCATCATGAAGTGCTTTGACAGACTAGTCAAGGACCATATCACCTCCACCCTACCTGACACCCTAGACCCACTCCAATTTGCTTACCGCCCAAATAGGTCCACAGACGATGCAATCTCAACCACACTGCACATTGCCCTAACCCATCTGGACAAGAGGAATACCTATGTGAGAATGTTGTTCATCGACTACAGCTCGGCATTCAACACCATAGTACCTTCCAAGCTCGTCATCAAGCTCGAGACCCTGGGTCTCGACCCCGCCCTGTGCAACTGGGTACTGGACTTCCTGACGGGCCGCCCCCAGGTGGTGAGGGTAGGCAACAACATCTCCTCCCCACTGATCCTCAACACTGGGGCCCCACAAGGGTGCGTTCTGAGCCCTCTCCTGTACTCCCTGTTCACCCACGACTGCGTGGCCATGCACGCCTCCAACTCAATCATCAAGTTTGCGGACGACACAACAGTGGTAGGCTTGATTACCAACAACGACGAGACGGCCTACAGGGAGGAGGTGAGGGCCCTCGGAGTGTGGTGTCAGGAAAATAACCTCACACTCAACGTCAACAAAACTAAGGAGATGATTGTGGACTTCAGGAAACAGCAGAGGGAACACCCCCTTATCCACATCGATGGAACAGTAGTGGAGAGGGTAGCAAGTTTTAAGTCCCTCGGCATACACATCACAGACAAACTGAATTGGTCCACTCACACAGACAGCATCGTGAAGAAGAAGAAGGCGCAGGTTGTGTCAGGTTGTGTGTGGTTGTGTCAGGTTGTGTCAGGTTGAGTCAGGTTGTGTCAGGTTGAGTCAGGTTGTGTGTTGTTGTGTCAGGTTGAGTCAGGTTGTGCGTTGTTGTGTCAGGTTGTGTCAGGTTGTGTCAGGTTGTGTGTGGTTGTGTCAGGTTGTGTGTGGTTGTGTCAGGTTGTGTGTGGTTGTGTCAGGTTGTGTCAGGTTGTGTCAGGTTGTGTGTGGTTGTCTCAGGTTGCGGGTGGTTGTATCAGGTTGTGTGTGGTTGTCTCAGGTTGTGCGTGGTTGAGTCAGGTTATGTCAGGTTGTGTCAGGTTGTGTCAGGTTGTGTGTGGTTGTGTCAGGTTTTGTGTGGTTGTGTCAGGTTGTGTCAGGTTGTGTTTGGTTGAGTCAAGATGTGTGTTTGTGTCAGGTTGTGTCAGGTTGTGTGTGGTTGTCTCAGGTTGCGTGTGATTGAGTCAGTTTATGTCAGGTTGGGTCAGGTTGTGTCAGGTTGTGTGTGGTTGTGTCAGGTGTTGTGTGGTTGTGTCAGGTTGTGTCAGGTACTGTCAGGTTGTGTCAGGTTGTGTCAGGTTGTGTCAGGTACTGTCAGGTTCTGTCAGGTTGTGTGTGGTTGTGGCAGGTTGTGTCAGGTTGTGTGTGGTTGCGTCAGGTTTTTTCAGGTTGTGTTTGGTTGAATCAAGTTGTGTGTGGTTGTGTCAGGTTGTGTCAGGTTGTGTGTGGTTGTGTCAGGTTGGGTCAGGTTGAGTCAGGTTGTGTCAGGTTGAGTCAGGTTGTGTCAGGTTGTGTGTAGTTGTGTCAGGTTGTGTGTGGTCGTGTCAGGTTGTGTGTGGTTTAGTCAGGTTCTGTCAGGTTGTGTCAGGTTGTGTGTGGTTGTGTCAGGTCATGTCAGGTTGTGTCAGGTTGTGTCAGGTTGTGTTTTGTTGTGTCAGGTTGTGTGTGTTTGAGTCAAGTTGTGTCAGTTTGTATCAGGTTGTGTGTGGTTGAGTCAGGTTGTGTCAGGTTGAGTCAGGTTGTGTGAGGTTGTGTCAGGTTGTGTCAGGTTGTGTGTGGTTGCGTCAGGTTTTTTCAGGTTGTGTTTGGTTGAATCAAGTTGTGTGTGGTTTTGTGAGGTTGTGTCAGGTTGTGTGTGGTTGTGTCAGGTTGGGTCAGGTTGAGTCAGGTTGTGTCAGGTTGAGTCAGGTTGTGTCAGGTTGTGTGTAGTTGTGTCAGGTTGTGTGTGGTCGTGTCAGGTTGTGTGTGGTTTAGTCAGGTTCTGTCAGGTTGTGTCAGGTTGTGTGTGGTTGTGTCAGGTCATGTCAGGTTGTGTCAGGTTGTGTCAGGTTGTGTTTTGTTGTGTCAGGTTGTGTGTGTTTGAGTCAAGTTGTGTCAGTTTGTATCAGGTTGTGTGTGGTTGAGTCAGGTTGTGTCAGGTTGAGTCAGGTTGTGTGATGTTGTGTCAGGTTGTGTGTTGTTGTGTCAGGTTGTGTGTGGTTGAGTCAAGTTGTGTCAGGTTGTGTCAGGTTGAGTCAGGTTATGTGTAGTTGTCTCAGGTTGTGTGTGGTTGTGTCAGGTTGTGTGTGGTTGAGTCAGGTTGAGTCAGGTTGTTTCAGGTTGTGTCAGGTTGAGTCAGGTTGTGTGTGGTTGTGTCAGGTTGTGTGTGGTTGTGTCAGGTTGTGTCAGGTTTTGTGTGGTTGTGTCAGGTTGTGTGTGGTTGTGTCAGGTTGTGTCAGGTTGTGTGTGGTTGTGTCAGGTTGTGTCAGGTTGTGTCAGGTTGAGTAAGGTTGTGTCAGATTGTGTCTGGTTGTGTAAGGTTGAGTCAGGTTGTGTGTTGTTGTGTCAGGTTGTGTCAGGTTGTGTCAGATTGAGTCAGGTTGTGTGTTGTTGTGTCAGGTTGTGTGTGGTTGTGTCAGGTTGAGTCAGGTTGTGTGTTGTTGTGTCAGGTTGAGTCAGGTTGTGTGTTGTTGTGTCAGGTTGCGTGTCGTTGAGTCAGGTTGTGTTTGGTTGTGTCAGGTTGTGTCAGGTTGTGTGTTGTTGTGTCAGGTTGTGTGTGGTTGTGTCAGGTTGTGTCAGGTTGTGTCAGGTTGT
The DNA here is from genome assembly GCF_057628025.1 of Oncorhynchus mykiss. NCBI lineage: Eukaryota > Metazoa > Chordata > Actinopteri > Salmoniformes > Salmonidae > Oncorhynchus > Oncorhynchus mykiss. Next base: position 3,700,425 of record NC_143027.1, read on the forward strand.
GTGTGGTTATGTCAGGTTGAGTCAGGTTGAGTAAGGTTGTTTCAGGTGGTGTCAGGTTTTGTGTGGTTGTGTCACGTTGTGTCAGGTTGTGTCAGGTTGTGTGTGGTTGTGTCAGGTTGTGTCAGGTTGTGTCAGGTTGTGTTTGGTTGTGTCAGGTTGTGTGTGGTTCTGTCAGGTTATGTCAGGATATGTGTGGTTGTGTCAGTTTGTGTCAGGTTGTGTGGGGTTGTGTCAGGTTGTGTCAGGTTGTGTGTGGTTGTGTCAGGTTATGTGTGGTTGTGTTAGGTTGTGTCAATGCGCCTTGCCTCACTTTTCATACACGGCATGCTGTCAAATGTGACCTTGGACGAGATACAATTAAGTCTTGCTAGACCCTATCCACCTCCCATCCCACTTCCCTCCCTCCCCGCCAGACCCTATCCACCTCCCATCCCACTTCCTTCCCTCCCTGCTAAACCCTATCCACCTCCCATCCCACTTCTTTCTCTCCCTGCCAGACCCTATCCACCTCCCATCCCACTTCCTTCCCTCCCTGCTAGACCCTTTTCCACCTCCCATCCCACTTCCTTCCCTCCCTGCCAGACCCTATCCACCTCCCATCCCACTTCCTTCCCTCCCTGCCAGACCCTTTCCACCTCCCATCCCACTTCCTTCCCTTCCTGCTAGACCCTATCCACATCCCATCCCACTTCCTTCCCTCCCTGCTAGACCCTATCCACCTCCCATCCCACCTCCTTCCCTCCCTGCCAAACCCTTATTCCACTGCAGCCCTGCAGGCTGTGCCTCAGCTTGTCTCATTGAGGGGCCCTGCTCTGGTCTGCCCTGGTCTAGATGGCTCAATAAACAGTTGACGTTTCAAACCATCTTGTCTGGAACCAGACCGGACTTCAGGTAAGAAGCCAGGCGAGTCATAACTCTAATCTGGTCTAACGGCTGGTCCCGGCCACTGGCAGGCAGGGTCGGAAGGAGGATGGGAGAGAGGGGAAAGAGGGCGGTAGGGAGGGAGGGAGGGGAAAGAGGGAGGGAGGCACTATCTAAGTTGCCACGGCTCCCTTGTCAAGGTCAGCGAGACAGAAACCTCAGGCTACCTGACTCCTCCTCTTTAAAATGATTCATATCTGTCTGTCTCTTTTTTCTCTGTCTCCCCCCTCTCTATCTCTCTCTCTTTTTCTCTCTGCCTCGCTGCCTGCCACTCACCCCCAACAGATTGGTGACAAAGGTTTAAACAAACACTCGGCCGTATCTGTTGAGTTGTTATCCTGCACAATGTATTCATCTTAATTTAAATGCCTGTGAGAGAGAGAGAGATTGAGATAGGAGGAAGACCGTGAGAGAGAGAGAAATAGGAGGAAGACAGTGAGAGAGAGAGAGAGAGAGAGAGAGAGAGAGATAGGAGGAAGATAGTGAGAGAGAGAGAGAGAGAGAGAGAGAGAGAGAGAGAGAGGGGAAGAGAGAGGGAGAGAGGGAGAGATAGGAGGAAGATAGTGTGAGAGGGAGAGAGAGGGAGAGAGAGAGAGAGAGCGAGAGAAATAGGAGGAAGATAGTGAGAGAGGGAGAGAGAAAGAGAGAGAGAGAGAGATAGGATGAAGATAGTGTGAGAGAGAAAGAGAGAGAGGGAGAGAGAAAGAGAGAGAGAGAGAGATAGGAGGAAGATAGTGTGAAAGAGAGAGAGAGAGAGAAAGAGAGAGAGAGAGAGAGAGAGAGAGAGAGAGAGAGAGAGAGAGTGAAAGAGAGAGAGAGATAGGATGAAGATAGTGTGAGAGAGAAAGAGAGAGAGGGAGAGAGAAAGAGAGAGAGAGAGATAGGAGGAAGATAGTGTGAGAGAGAGAGAGAGAGAGAAAGAGAGAGAGAGAGAGAGAGAGAGAGAGAGAGAGAGAGAGAGAGTGAAAGAGAGAGAGAGAGATAGAGGGAAGATAGTATGAGAGAGAGAGAGAGAGAGAGACAGAGAGAGAGACAGAGAGAGAGAGAGAGGGGGAGAGAGCGAGAGAGAGAGGGACGGAGAGAGAGAGAGTGACAGAGAGAGAGAGAGAGAGAGTGAGAGAGAGAGTAGCTCTTATGCACAGATTCTGTCAGACCTGGGCCCTGACAGTGAATCTCAGTAAGACCAAAATAATGGTGTTCCAAAAAAGGTCCAGTCACCAGGACCACAAATACAAATTCCATCTAGACACTGTTGCCCTAGAGCACACAAAAAAACTATACATACCTTGGCCTAAACATCAGCGCCACAGGTAACTTCCACAAAGCTGTGAACGATCTGAGAGACAAGCCAAGAAGGGCATTCTATGCCATCAAAAGAAACATAAATTTCAACATACCAATTAGGATTTGGCTAAAAATACTTGAATCAGTCATAGAGCCCATTGCCCTTTATGGTTGTGAGGTCTGGGGTCCGCTCACCAACCAAGACTTCACAAAATGGGACAAACACCAAATTGAGACTCTGCACGCAGAATTCTGCAAAAATATCCTCCGTGTACAATGTAGAACACCAAATAATGCATGCAGAGCAGAATTAGGCCGATACCCACTAATTATCAAAATCCAGAAAAGAGCCGTTAAATTCTATAACCACCTAAAAGGAAGCGATTCCCAAACCTTCCATAACAAAGCCATCACCTACAGAGAGATGAACCTGGAGAAGAGTCCCCTAAGCAAGCTGGTCCTGGGGCTCTGTTCACAAACACAAACACACCCTACAGAGCCCCAGGACAGCAACACAATTAGACCCAACCAAATCATGAGAAAACAAAAAGATAATTACTTGACACATTGGAAAGAATTAACAAAAAACAGAGCAAACTAGAATGCTTTTTGGCTCTACACAGAGAGTACACAGCGGCAGAATACCTGACCACTGTGACTGACACAAAATTAAGGAAAGCTTTGACTATGTACAGACTTAGTGAGCATAGCCTTGCTATTGAGAAAGGACGCCGTAGGCAGACATGGCTCTCAAGAGAAGACAGGCTATGTGCTCACTGCCCACAAAATGAGGTGGGAAATGAGCTGCACTTCCTAAGCTCCTGTCCAACGTATGACCATATTGGAGAGACATATTTCCCTCAGATTACACAGATCCACAAAGATTTAGAAAAACAAACCAATTTTGAAAAACTCCCATGTCTACTGGGTGAATTCCACAGTGTGCCATCACAGCAGCAAGATTTGTGACCTGTTGCCACGAGAAAAGGGCAACCAGTGAAGAACAAACACCATTGTAAATACAACCCATACTTATGCTTATTTATTTTATCTTGTGTCCTTTAACCATTTGTACATTGTTAAAACACTGTCTTTATTGTTTTGAAACTTCTGTATGTATAATGTTTACTGTTAATTTATATTGTTTTCCACTTTATATATTTACTTTATATATTATCTACCTCACTTGCTTTGGCAATGTTAACACATGTTTCCCATGCCAATAAAGCCCTTGAATTGAATTGTATTGAATTGAGAGAGAGGGAGAGAGAGAGAGAGAGGGGAGAGAGAGGGAGAGAGAGAGAGAGAGAGGGGGGGATAGGGGAGAGAGAGAGAGAGAGTTAGAGAGCGAGAGAGAGACAGAGAGAGAGAGAGAGAGAGACAGAATGAGAGAGAGAGAGAGACAGAGAGAGAGAGAGAGAGAGAGAGAGAGAGAGACAGAGAGAGAGAGCGAGAGAGAGTCAGAGAGAGAGAGGAGAGAGAGAGAGAGAGAGAGAGACAGAGAGAGAGACAGAGACAGAGAGAGACAGAGACAGAGAGAGAGAGAGAGAGAGAGAGAGAGAGAGAGAGAGAGAGAGAGAGAGAGAGATGACAAGCTCTTCTAATATGCTGAATGCACTCACTTTGAACTTTCATTAGAGTGTAGCTAGATACATGAGGAAAATTAGTTGGTATTGAACAATGATCTATTTTCTGATCAGCTGCCAGTGGCCTCCCTGAGGACAACATTAATTACAACTAGACAGAGGAAAAAACAGAGAGAGGTAGAGAGAATAAATTATTCTCTCTCTCACCACCGCTCTCTCGCTCCCTCCTCTCTCTCTCCCGCTCTCTCCCCCCTCTCTCCCCCCTCCCTCCTCTCTCCCCACCTCTCTCTCTCTCTCCCCCCCTCTCTCTCTCTCTCCCCCCATCTCCCTCTCTCTCTCTCCTCCTCCTCCTCTCTCTCCTATCTCTCTCTCTCTCTCTCTCTCCCCCTCTCCCTCTCTCTCCCCTATCCCCCCCTCTCTCTCTCGCCCCTCTCTCCCCCCTCTTGCTCTCCCCCTCTCGTTCTTCCCCCCTCTCTCTCTCTCTCTCTCTCCCCCTCCTCCCTCTCTCTCTCCCTCTCTCTCTCTCTCTCCCTCTCTCTCCCCTACCCCCCATCTCTCTCTCTCCCCCCCTCTTGCTCTCCCCCTCTCGTTCTTCCCCCCTCTCTCTCTCTTTCTCTCTCTACCTTACGTCATAGTCAATCCACTGAAGGATCTAGACATCTGCTGAATCATTTTGACAAGACTTTGGCTTTGCTGTGCAGGACTTGGTGTTCGCTCATCGCCTGTCCGGTGACTCTGTCTTATAGACGATAAATCCTAAACAACATCGTCAATGTGGTACAGATAGACAAACTGAGATCCATTCAAACTGAGACCCCCATTCGTCTGGTTCCAGCTCCGTGGGTCAACTACACAGACAAAAAAACAAAACAAAAAACGTGTTGTTGTTTTTGTTGACAGTGACTCAGCCAGTGACTCAGCCAGTGACTCAGCCAGTGACTCAGCCAGTGACTCAGCCAGTGACTCAGCCAGTGACTCAGCCAGTGACTCAGCCACTGACTCAGCCACTGACTCAGCCAGTGACTCAGCCAGTGACTCAGCCAGTGACTCAGCCACTGACTCAGCCAGGGAATCAGCCAGTGACTCAGCCAGTGACTCAGCCAGTGACTCAGCCACTGACTCAGCCAGTGACTCAGCAGTGACTCAGCCACTGACGTATTGGTTATGTAACTACGCGTTCTCTGTGACTCTCCAGCTAGGTGCTGTGTTTGTGTACGTCTCTGTGACTCTCCAGCTAGTTGCTGTGTTGTGTACCACCCCAGAGCCCCTCTTTCACTTTCCTGATACAAAAATTACAGCCACGGGTGGACTAAAAATGACTGATCTAGCGGACAAGCCCAGGCGAGCAGGCAGGCCCACCGGGGAGGCAGGCAGGCTGGGAGGCAGGCAGGCTGGGAGGCAGGCAGGCTGGGAGGCAGGTAAAGAACAAGCTGATCCAAGAAAGAGAGAGAGAGGGAGCATCGGACACGCCAAGCATTAGCCCATCGAACACCTGGTTGTGTGAACCAGCTTAGTTGTTGAAATACTGTCTTTCCAGTTTAAGGACCATATCCCTCTTGGTCTTAAGAGGACTGCAGGCAGGTATAAACAAAATAAACTTCACTTTCTCCTCCATGCAGCTATGAATCAGACATCTCATGCACTTTACAATGACGTAAGTAGCACACTGTAGTTGTTTCCACTAAGGGTGCTAATTAATACAAGTTCACTCATCACTAGCACCAACAGGAACAAGTACATTATTGTATTGGTCATTCGGTGGCTCACAATCCGCCGTTGTCGTCCGTCTGTTGGGACTGTGCTTGCCCCGACCTAGCTCCTACCTCCCCTTGTCAATAAAGCCTCTCCAACCAGCCACGAAGCCACCAGTGTCTAACATACACAGTGACACACGTCATGTGCCAGACGGACTCTAAATGTTTCAGACGAATGACGGAAAGATGGAACTCTCAGACACACTTCCAGAACTCTCAGACATTTATGGAACTCTCAGACACACTTCCAGAACTCTCAGACACTTCTGGAACTCTAAGACACACTTCCAGAACTCTCAGACACTTCTGGAACTCTAAGACACACTTCCAGAACTCTCAGACACTTATAGAATGTTCAGACACACTTCCAGAACTCTCAGACTGATACCACCGTGATGACTAATCAAGTTTATAGCACCCCATATGTCTACTTCCAGCCTTCAAAGTTCACCAAGTGCAGAAGTGACACAGGACATTAGGTTGACTACCCATTTATGAATCAACTAACAAGTCTCCTTCTGGTGTTAGCCTCTGTCACTAACTCTGCCAATTTTCTGATGAAAACTTCAATTGTCCTACCAAGCGTTACTAAATATCTTCTCATCTTCAACAACTGCCAATAAAAGTTCTTGTTGGATATTGTTCCTGCACTGTCAAGCCCCTCAGGTTGAATTGCTGCACAGAAAATCATTGAACCACAGAGCGTTCATGCAACAATTGGGATTTGGGATTCCATCTACATTTCCTGTCAACTTTGAATAAAAAAAATTAAAAAATCTTTATTAAAGTGTAATGTGTGTCTCTGAGGAATGTTAAATACAGAGAGTCAAGTCCTGTCAGGTTCAGGATCACTTTCACCCATTCAGAACAAAGACTAAGAGGGCATCCCAAAGGGCACCCTATTGCCTATCTATAGCACTACTCTATGGGCTACATACAGTACTACATAGAAAATGGGGTGATATTTGCGACGCAACTTAATAATTAAAGGAACCTTAATAATTAAAGGAACCCAGTCCTCAGACTGAGTGAGACTGGGACTGAGTGAGATGGGAGAGAGGAGGAGAGAGAGAGAGGAGAGAGAGAGAGAGAGAGAGAGAGAGAGAGAGAGAGAGAGAGAGAGAGAGAGAGAGAGAGAGAGAGAGAGAGAGAGACAGAGAGAGAGAGAGAAAGAGAGAGAGAGAGAGAGACAGAGAGAGAGAGAGAGAGAGAGAGAGAGAGAGAGAGAGAGAGAGAGAGAGAGAGAGAGAGAGAGACAGAGAGAGAGACAGAGAGAGAGAGAGACAGAGAGAGACAGAGAGAGAGAGAGAGAGAGACAGAGAGAGAGTGAGATGTCCCAAGAACCGGTTCCATGGAAACCCCACACCATCATTTATAATCTTCATATCTCTGTTGTGAGAACTAATCTACCAATATTTGACTATATTTTGAAATAAACCATTACCTGTTTTGATCCAGACTGCCAGATGGCAGGCAGAAATAGCCTGCTATGCTTATATCAGGATCACAATAATGTAATGTTAATGTCATCAATACCAGACTTGGGCTTTAGGCAGATGGGCGGGGTTTGCCACAGGGGCGGGGTTTGTCACATGGCGGGGTTTTCCACATGGGCGGGGTTTGCCACATGGGCGGGGTTTGCCACATGGACAGGGTTTGCACTTTTTCTATTGGTTCTTTTGCAGCATGCATGCTCAATCAAGCACAGCTCAAGTATTTAAAAAGTTTTTTTACACTACTACATATATTATATATATATATATATATATATATATATATATATATATATATATATCACTACTATATGAGCTATAGGGGCAGGAGACAGAAGGCAGTAAATTATACTCTTGAGTATTGAGCAGTGTTTTCAAAATGTTTTCATTCAGTTACAAAAGTAACAGTAACAGTCTTAGCTCCATGTGCTTGGCGGTTACAATGTAGCCAAGCTGTGTTTGCCACATGGGCGGGGTTTGCCACATGGGCGGGGTTTGCCACATGGGCGGGGTTTGCCACATGGGCGGAGTTTGCCACATGGGTGGGGTTTGCCACATGGGTGGGGTTTGCCCAGATTAAAAAATATATATTTATACCTCGATAAAACAACTCTGCTTGGTAAGTGCTATCAACCAAATTAGCCATTTCTACCTTCGTGACATTCGTTCAAGTTAGCTGGAAGATTGAAATGCATTCCAGGTGACTAGCTCATGAAGTTGGTTGAGAGAAATGCCAAGAGTGTGCAAAGTTGTCATCAAGGCAAAATGGTGGCTACTTTGAAGAATCTCAAATTAAAAATATATTTTGATTTAACAATTTTTTGGTTACTACATGATTCTATATGTCTTATTTCATAGTTTTGAAAACTTCACTATTATTCAACAATGTCGAAAATAGTAACAATAAATAAAAAACCCTTGAATGAGTAGATGTGTCAAACTTTTAACTTGTACTGTATATGTGAAACAGAAGGTTGGAGACCCCTGCTCTAGCTGTAAAGGTTTTCCTCCTCCTCTTCTGTGGAAGAGTAGCGAGAAGGATCGGAGGACCAATGCGCAGGTAAGTGTCCATATTGTTTAATAAAACATAAACTGAACACTCAATGAATACAAAACAATAAACGTGAACAAAACCGAAACAGTACCGTGTGGCGAACAAACACAGACACGGAAACAATCACCCACAAAACAACAGTGAAACCCAGGCTACCTAAGTGTGATTCTCAATCAGAGACAACTAACGACACCTGCCTCTGATTGAGAACCATACTAGGCCGAACACAGAAAACCAACCTAGAAACACAAAACATAGAATGTATAGCTGTCCAAAAATAATCATGAATTAAGACTCATGCATTATTGTTTTTCTATGAACATGACCAAATTTAAATACAAAACTCCAGATTGCATTTTTAAGTTTACTTATCTTGTTCAATGACCTACCAGATAACATATTGGTAGGTTTGGTTTCAAACCTGTCAATCAATCGCTATATGGGTAGTGTTTTTAGAAAAGGGGTCAAGTTGCTTCTCAGTATCAATTTCACACGGTTGGTAGGGTTTCAGACATGTCTATTAAATATTGTGCGTGGGATTATCAGGGATGGGAGTAGATTAGTAATCTATTCATTAAAAATGTTTTCAATATAATTTATTGTGGCAAAATCTAAGAAAATATGGAATATCACTGTTAAGAAACAGTGTATAATTATAAGAAAATGGTTTTATAAAATAAGTAAAAATTGCACAAAAAACTTTTGCTCTCCCAATTTCAGACAAAGTCAGGCGCCCATGGGTTTTTCCCAAATACAATGCTTTTAGTTATGGAAATATCTAGTACTAGCTTATTACTTGTCACCAATTGTAAAACGGACTGCAGCTCTATGTTAAGTGTTGCAGTGAATTCCCTTCCTGTGGTAGCTTGATGTGTATAATGTTATAATATGTATATGTATAATGTGTATAACGTTGAGTCGTCAGCATACATAATCACACAGGCTTTACTCAGTGCCAGTGGCAGGTCATTGGTAAAGATTTTCAAAAAGTAAGGGGCCTAAACAGCTGCCTTGGGGAATTCCTGATTCTACCTGGATTATGTTGGAGAGGCTTCCATTAAAGAACACCCTCTGTGTTCTGTTAGACGGGTAACTCTTGATAAACAATATAGCAGGGGATGTAAAGCCATAACACATTCTGTTTGTTTTTCCATATGATCAGTAATGTCAAAAGATGCACTGAAGTGTAAAAAAACAACAGAATGGCGTTGGCAGAGATGGTCGCCTCGCTTCGAGTTCTTAGAAAACTATGCAGCATTTTGTTTTTTTTATGTATTATTTCCTACCAGGAAATCTGAAGTGTTGTTACAGACAGCCGGGAAGAACTATTGGATATAAGAGCAACATCAACTTACCAACATAATGACCAGGAATTCGACTTTCCTGAATCAGATCGTCTGTTTTGACCACCACCCAGGACAATGGATCTAATCCCAGAAGCCGACCCAAAACAACGGCGCCGCAGAAGGGGCATACGGAGGGGCCTCCTGGTCAGGCTCCGTAAACATTCACATCACCGACCGCTCCCGTGTATACTACTTGTCAATGTCCAGTCTCTTCACAACAAGGTGAATGAAATTCGAGCAAAGTTTGCCTTCCAGAGAGACATCAGAGATTGTAACATTCTCTGTTTCACGGAAACATGGCTCTCTCGGGATATGTTGTCAGAATCGGTTCAGCCACCAGGCTTCACCATGGATCGCGCCGACAGAGACAAACACCTCTCTGGGAAGAGGAAGGGCGGAGGTGTATGCTTCATGAATAACGACTCATGGTGTAATCACAACAACATACAAGAACTCAAGTCCTTCTGCTCACCCGATCTAGAATTCTTTACAATCAAATGCCAGCCATATGACCTCCCAAGAGAATTCTCGTCAGTTATTGTCACAGCTGTGTACATTCCCCCTCAAGCAGACACCACGATGGCCCTCAAGGAACTTCACTGGGCTCTATGTAAACTGGAAACCATATATCCTGAGGCTGCATTTATTGTAGCTGGGGATTTTAACAAAGCTAATTTGAGAACAAGGCTACCTAAATTATATCAGAATATTGATTGCAGTACTCGCTCGCTCGATCACTGCTACTTTAACTTCCGCGACCCCCCCCGCCCTCCCTTTGGCAAATCCGACCACGATGCCATCTTGCTCCTACCGTCTGACAGGCAGAAAGTCAAACAGGATGAAAGGGTGACAAGAACCATTCAATGATGGTCTGACCAATCGGAATCCATGCAAGATTGTTTTGATCATGCGGACTGGGAAATGTTCCGGTCAGTCTCAGAGAACTACATCGATCTATACGTTGACTCAGTGAGTGAGTTTAGAAGTATGTGCATTGGAGATGTTGCACCCACTGTGACTATTAAAACCTAATCCTAACCAGAAACCTTGAATGGATTGCGGTATTTGCGCAAAACTGAAAGCTCAAACCACCGCATTTAACCATGGAAAGAGGTCTGGGAATATGGCTGAATATAAACAGTGTAGTTTCAATCAAACAAGCAAAATGCCGGTACAAAGACAAAGTGGAGTTGCAATTCACCGGCTCAGACACGTATGTGGCAGGGTCCCAACGAAATCATGGAAAACAAAAAGAAAACCAGCCATGTCACAGACAACGACGTCACGCTTCCAGACAAACTAAACACCTTTTTTGCCCGCTTTGAGGAAAATACTGTGAAAATACTGTGCCACCGTCGCGGCCCGCTAACAAGGACTGCGCTCCCACGCCCTCTCTCCTTCTCTTTGGCCGATGTGAGCAAAATATTTAAACGTGTTAACCCTTGCTGCTGGAACAGATGGCATCCCTAGCCGCATTCTCAGAGCATGTTGATGGCATCAGACATATTCCAGTGCTCTGGGTCTCAATCAAGCCCTGTGCAACTGGGTCCTGGACCTTCTGACGGGCCGCCCCCAGGTGAAGGTAGGAAAAACATCTCCACTTCGCTGACCCTCAACACTGGGACCCGACAAGGGTGCGTCCTCAGCCCCCTCCTGTACTCCCTGTTCACCCTCGACTGAGCCTCAACACAGGGGTCCCACAACGGGTGCGTCTTCAGCCCCCTCCTGTACTCCCTGTTCCCCTCGACTGATCCTCAACACTGGGGCCCCACAAGGGTGCGTCCTCAGCCCCCTCCTGTACTCCCTGTTCACCCTTGACAGTGTGTTTAAGATGACCAAGAAACACTGTTTCTTAATATCGACTCAGCCATATTTTAATACTATACTGATACCTACTCAGCCCAGGCTATATTTAATACTATATTCATACCTACTCAGCCCAGGCTATATCTAAAACTATATTGATACCTACTCAGCCCAGGCTATATTTAAAACTATATTGATACCTACTCAGCCCAGGCTATATTTAATACTATACTGATATACTGATGCCTACTCAGCCCAGGCTATATTTAATACTATATTGATTCCTACTCAGCACAGGCTATATTTAATATTATACTGATACCTACTCAGCCCAGGCTATATTTAATACTATACTGATATACTGATACCTACTCAGCCCAGGCTATATTTAATACTATATTGATACCTACTCAGCCCAGGCTATATTTAATACTATACTGATACCTACTCAGCCCAGGCTATATGTAATACTATATTGAAACCTACTCAGCCAAGGCTATATTTAATGTTCTATTGATACCTACTCAGCCCAGGCTATTTTTAAAACTATATTGATACCTACTCAGCCCAGGACATTTTTAAAACTATACTGATACCTACTCAGCCCAGGCTATATTTAATACTATACTGTTTCCTACTCAGCCCAGGCTATATTTAATACTATATTGATACCTACTCAGCCCAGGCTATATTTAATACTATACTGATACCTACTCAGCCCAGGCTATATTTAATACTATACTGATACCTACTCAGCCCAGGCTATATTTAATACTATACTGATATACTGATACCTCCTACTCAGCCCAGGCTCTATTTAATCCTATATTGATACCTACTCAGCCCAGGCTATATTTAATAGTATACTGATATACTGATACCTACTCAGCCCAGGCTCTATTTAATACTATACTGATACCTACTCAGCCCAGGCTATATTTAATACTATACTGATGCCTACTCAGCCCAAGCTATATTTAATACTATACTGATACCTACTCAGCCCAGGCTGTATTTATACTATACTGATACCTACTCAGCCCAGGCTATATTTAATACTATATTGATACCTACTGAGCCCAGGCTATATTTAATACTATATTGATACCTACTCAGCCCAGGCTGTATTTATACTATACTGATACCTACTCAGCCCAGGCTATATTTAATACTATACTGATATACTGATACCTACTCAGCCCAGGCTATATTTAATACTATATTGATACCTACTCAGCCCAGGCTATATTTAATACTATACTGATACCTACTCAGCCCAGGCTATATTTAATACTATATAAATACCTACTCAGCCCAGGCTATGTCACGTTCTGACCTTTATTTCTGTTGTTTTTGTATTTATTTAGTATGGTCAGGGCGTGGGTTGGGGTGGGCAGTCTATTTTTGTTTTTCTATGATTTTGGGATTTCTATGTTTCCGCCTAGTATGCTTCTCAATCAGAGGCAGGTGTCATTAGTTGTCTCTGATTGAGAATCATTCTTAGGTAGCCTGGGTTGCACTGTTTGTTTGTGGGTGATTGTCTATGTTGATGGCTTGTTTCAGAGCAGTTCGCATTAGCTTCACGGTCATTATTTCGTTTATTGTTTTTGTACAGTGTTTCAGTGTTCAGTGTTTGCTTAAAATTCATGATGAACACATACCACGCCGCATTTTGGTCCTCCGATCCTTCTCGCCTCTCCTCTTCAGCTGAAGAGAAGGACGACCGTGACAGGCTATATTTAATAGTACATTGATACCTACTCAGCCCAGGCTATATTTAATACTATATAAATACCTACTCAGCCCAGGCTATATTTAATACTATACTGATACCTACTCAGCCCAGGCTATATTTAATACTATACTGATACCTACTCAGCCCAGGCTATATTTAATACTATACTGATACCTACTCAGCCCAGGCTATATTTAATACTATACTGATACCTACTCAGCCCAGGCTATATTTAATACTATACTGATACCTACTCAGCCCAGGCTATATTTAATACTATATTGATACCTACTCAGCCCAGGCTATATTTAATACTATACTGATACCTACTCAGCCCAGGCTATATTTAATACTATACTGATACCTACTCAGCCCAGGCTATATTTAATACTATATTGATACCTACTCAGCCCAGGCTATATTTAATACTATATAAATACCTACTCAGCCCAGGCTATATTTAATACTATATAAATACCTACTCAGCCCAGGCTATATTTAATACTATACTGATACCTACTACGCCCAGGCTATATTTAATACTATATTGATACCTACTCAGCCCAGGCTATATTTAATACTATACTGATACCTACTCAGCCCAGGCTATATTTAATACTATACTGATACCTACTCAGCCCAGGCTATATTTAATACTATACTGATACCTACTCAGGCTATATTTAATACTATACTGATACCGACTCAGCCCAGGCTATATTTAATACTATACTGATACCTACTCAGCCCAGGCTATATTTAATACTATACTGATACCTACTCAGCCCAGGCTATATTTAATACTATATAAATACCTACTCAGCCCAGGCTATATTTAATACTATATAAATACCTACTCAGCCCAGGCTATATTTAATACTATACTGATACCTACTACGCCCAGGCTATATTTAATACTATATTGATACCTACTCAGCCCAGGCTATATTTAATACTATACTGATACCTACTCAGCCCAGGCTATATTTAATACTATACTGATACCTACTCAGCCCAGGCTATATTTAATACTATATTGATACCTACTCAGCCCAGGCTATATTTAATACTATACTGATACCTACTCAGCCCAGGCTATATTTAATACTATATTGATACCTACTCAGCCCAGGCTATATTTAATACGATATTGAATGTATCAACCAAAATCTAACATTAGATAAAGGGAACCTACTTTTACAATTAACAAACAAATATACTCTATATATTTAATTTAATTCACAAAGTTATGCAACACACTATTCACCTGTGTGAAAAAGTAATTGCCGACTCACACTCAATAAGTGGTTGTGCCACCTTGAGCTGCAAAGACCGCAACCAAACACTTCCTGTAGTTGTTGATCTCCCACATCGCTGTGGAGGAATTTTGGCCCACTCTTTCATGCAGATCTGCTGTAACTCAGTGACATTTATGGGTTTTCAAGCATGAACTGCTCGTTTCAAGTCCTGCCACAACATCTCAATTGTGATTAGGTCTGGACTTTGACTAGGCTATTCCAAAACTTCAAATCTGTTGCTTCTTTAAGCATTTTCATGTAGACTGTGTTTTTGGATCTTGCTGCATGACCCAGCAGCT
>NC_143027.1:3720000-3725000 GCF_057628025.1 Oncorhynchus mykiss
ATCTATCTAAATCAGATAGTACTGTAGCTATCTATCTAAATCAGACAGTACTGTAGCTAGCTATCTAAATCAGACAGTACAGTAGCTAGCTATCTAAATCAGATAGTACTGTAGCTATCTATCTAAATCAGACAGTACAGTAGCTAGCTATCTAAATCAGATAGTACTGTAGCTATCTATCTAAATCAGACAGTACAGTAGCTATCTATCTAAATCAGACAGTACAGTAGCTAGCTATCTAAATCAGACAGTACAGTAGCTATCTATCTAAATCAGACAGTACTGTAGCTATCTATCTAAATCAGACAGTACTGTAGCTAGCTGTACATGGAAATAATGTGTTTGATGTATTTGATTCTATTCCACTCCAGCCATTACCACAAGCCTGTCCTCCCCGAATAAGGTAACACCACCCTCCCGTGCCTTCTACAGTCTAATAAGTTAACATAGACCTCTTGAAGTATCAAAGTCCATTTTTGTAAACATTGAATTTGTTCTAACTGGTATTAGCCCGATACACATGCATTGAAAAACAGATTCCCTGCATGGACCACCACATAGTCCTCAAAACAAATCTAAAAGAAGTTTGTGGTGAAGTGTCTGTCCTATATTTGAGAGATTTAAGATATATATATATATATATATACATTTTTTTTTTGTGTTCATATTAAAACCTCTTACTTTTGGCACTAAACTATCTCCATACATGCAGTGCATTCAGAAAGTATTCAGACCCCTTGACTTTTTCCACAGCCTTATTCTAAACACAATTAAATACATTTTAAAAATCCTCATCAATCTACACACAATACCCCATAATGACAAAGAAAAAACTATTTATATATATTTTTAAATACCTTATCTACATAAGTATACACACCAATTGCTATGAGACTTGGAATTGAGCTTCTGTTTCCATTGATCATCCTTGAGATGTTTCTACCACTTGATTGGAGTCCATCTGTGGTAAATTCAATTGATTGGACATGATTTGGAAAGGCATGCCTGTCTATGGAAGGTCCCACCGTTGGGCCTTGGTCAGGGAGGTGACCAAGAGAAGGATGATCACTCTGACAGAGCTCCAGAGTTCCTCTGTAGCGATGGGAGAACCTTCCAGAAGGACAACCATCTCTGCAGCACTCTACCAATCAGGCCTTTATTGTAGAGTGGCCAGACGGAAACTACTCCTCAGTAAAAGACACATGACAGCCCACTTGGAGTTTGCCAAAATGTACCTGAAGGACTCTCAGAGCATGAGAAACTCTCCAAATACAGGTGTGCCAAGTTTTTAGCACTATACCCATTGGCCTGTAATCGCGGCCAATGGCGCTTCAACAAAGTACTGAGTAAATGGTCTGAATGCTTATGTAAATGTGATATTTTTTATTTATATTATTAATACATTTGCAAAAATTTCTAAAAACCTAGTAGGCATCTAATGAGAAATTAACATCAAATTATCTGGCAACCGCTTCCGTGGAAATTCCTGCTGCCAATTGCACTGTTCTGTAGATTTGCATTGTGTGGCAAAAGTACACAGGGTGGCATTTTATTGTCCCTGGCACAAGGTGCACCTGTGTAATGATCATGCTGTTTAATCAGATTCTTGATATGCCACACTTGTCAGGTGGAGGGATTATCTTGTCAAATTTGTGAAAAACATTTTAGAGAAATAAGCTCTTTTTTGTGCTTTATGGAACATTTCTGGGATCTTCTATTTCAGCTCATGAAACACGGGACCAACACTTTACATGTTGCGTTTCTATTATTGTTCAGTAGATTTACATAAACGTCATGGCCTGACAAACACAACTTCCCCTGCAGACGCGGAAGTGCGATATCGGCGGATGCTGTGGATTGAGACACATCCAATGCAAAAAAAAACAACAACAGATATCTCTAGCTGCTTAAAACTGACAGACTTTAATGGGTATTTTTTATTATGCTAATTTCGATTTTGCGCGGCCAATCAGAGGAACGCCTGTGATGTGGTTCAGCCAATCCCAGGGCTGCATGCCTGTGTGTTGAAACAATCACCACTTAACCCTAACAACCCTAATCAACCGTTAAATTCGGCAGTAAGCATCAACTCCTAGGAGGTAACGAAATGAAACATGCTCGTTTGAAGGAGAAGGGGGAACTGATTTGATGTTGTTTGATGCAGAAGGGATTTAATGTAATTTGATGGAGAAGAGGGACTGATTTGATGTTGTTTGAGGCAGAAGAGGGACTGATTTGATGTAATTTGATGGAGAAGGGGGACTGATTTGATGTTGTTTGATGGAGAAGGGGGACTGATTTGATGTTGTTTGATGGAGAAGGGGGACTGATTTGATGTTGTTTGATGGAGAAGGGGGGCTGATTCTCTCTCTCTCTCTCTCTCTCTGTCTCTCTCTCTCTCTCTCTCCCTCGCTCTCTCTAGTTACGTGCAGTGGCAGTGGTAATATTTGGCACACAGGGCGAGCCTTTGCGTGTCAGCCTGCGGTACCCTTTCCCTGTAAGCAGACAGAGCTGGGAGGTGTTTGTGCAACGGTAAGGGTGTGGCCGGGCGTTGAGGCTGAGGTTCAGGTGTGTTCCCCCAGGCCACCGTTTTCTCTAATCCAAACAGAAGAGCTTGCCTCAGTGGGCCTTGGAATCAGGCACTTTGAAGACTGCTGCGGTAATAACTATCTGTTACACGTCTGGTTCTGTGTTTACCTGGTGCTTGCCTTGGATGCCTGGTGGGGAGGGAAGAGGGAGGGAGGGAGGGAGGGAGGGAGGGAGAGAGAGAGAGAGAGAGAGAGAGAGAGAGAGAGAGAGAGAGAGAGAGAGAGAGAGAGAGAGAGAGAGAGAGAGTGAGTGAGGTCTCACACTAGTGTATCATTCCAGACCTACACAGACAGACAGACAGACAGATTGCTTGTAGGATGAACATGAAAAAGGTCATGTTTCTCTAAAGCGATCTCTGTTCTAAGGGTTTATCCTACACAAAACAATGCTGTCTAATGTACTATACAGCCACACAGGATCATGAACATATTTAGAACAACTCACAAAATATTCTGGAACATATTCTGTGTTCCGGAATCCTATTAAAACAGATTAAATCTAAATCATGTCCAAGAGAGTGAAAGTATAATTAATTTCTTCCCAGTACGACATGGGCTTAACTTAATGATCCTAATCATAGAATTACACAAATAATCCCTATTCATTCAATAGGATCTCTGTTTATCTAGTCGTAAAGATATGTAATTTAATGTTTTAAATGTATTAACTTTTCATTGTGGCATAAACACAACCATTAACACAACCATTTATGATGTTTTCATCTGATTGTCAAATTACTTCGAAGAGCTCATTCCCATGTGTAGCCAGATGGTAAAAGCACATAGCTGGATTCATTTTTATCCACTAGATGGCACTGTCCCTTTAAGAGAGACCCATAAATAATGTCTGCAAGCGGTTATGGGAAGTGTTTTTGACTGTTAGTAACTCCACTCACTACTTGTAGTTGTATAGTATGTAACTCCACTCACTACCTGTAGTTGTATAGTCTGTTAGTAACTCCACTCACTACTTGTAGTTGTATAGTATGTAACTCCACTCACTACTTGTAGTTGTATAGTCTGTTAGTAACTCCACTCACTACTTGTAGTTGTATAGTCTGTAACTCCACTCACTACTTGTAGCTGTATAGTCTGTTAGTAACTCGTCACTACTTGTAGCTGTATAGTCTGTTAGTAACTCGTCACTACTTGTAGCTGTATAGTCTGTTAGTAACTCGTCACTACTTGTAGCTGTATAGTCTGTTAGTAACTCGTCACTACTTGTAGCTGTATAGTCTGTTAGTAACTCGTCACTACTTGTAGCTGTATAGTCTGTTAGTAACTCCACTCAGTACTTGTAGCTGTATAGTCTGTTAGTAACTCCACTCACTACTTGTAGTTGTATAGTCTGTTAGTAACTCGTCACTACTTGTAGCTGTATAGTCTGTTAGTAACTCGTCACTACTTGTAGCTGTATAGTCTGTTAGTAACTCGTCACTACTTGTAGCTGTATAGTCTGTTAGTAACTCCACTCAGTACTTGTAGCTGTATAGTCTGTTAATAACTCCACTCAGTACTTGTAGTTGTATAGTCTGTTAGTAACTCCACTCACTACTTGTAGTTGTATAGTCTGTTAGTAACTCCACTCAGTACTTGTAGCTGTATAGTCTGTTAGTAACTCCACTCACTACTTGTAGTTGTATAGTCTGTTAGTAACTCCACTCACTACTTGTAGTTGTATAGTCTGTAACTCCACTCACTACTTGTAGCTGTATAGTCTGTTAGTAACTCCACTCACTACTTGTAGTTGTATAGTCTGTTAGTAACTCCACTCACTACTTGTAGTTGTATAGTCTGTTAGTAACTCCACTCACTACTTGTAGTTGTATAGTCTGTTAGTAACTCCACTCACTACTTGTAGTTGTATAGTCTGTTAGTAACTTCACTCACTACTTGTAGTTGTATAGTCTGTAACTCCACTCACTACTTGTAGCTGTATAGTCTGTTAGTAACTCCACTCACTACTTGTAGTTGTATAGTCTGTTAGTAACTCCACTCACTACTTGTAGTTGTATAGTCTGTTAGTAACTCCACTCACTACTTATAGTCTGTTAGTAACTCCACTCACTACTTGTAGTTGTATAGTCTGTTAGTAACTCCACTCACTACTTGTAGTTGTATAGTCTGTTAGTAACTCCACTCACTACTTGTAGTTGTATAGTCTGTTAGTAACTCCACTCACTACTTGTAGTTGTATAGTCTGTTAGTAACTCCACTCACTACTTATAGTCTGTTAGTAACTTCACTCACTACTTGTAGTTGTATAGTCTGTTAGTAGTGGATCTAGGTGTTCAAGGGATCTGATTTTTTTTTCTTTGGGTGGTTGACTATTCTTGATACACACAGGAAACTGTTGAGTGTGAAAAACCCCGGCAGCGCTGCAGTTCTTGACACAAACCGGTTTCACAAACA
>NC_143027.1:3730000-3735000 GCF_057628025.1 Oncorhynchus mykiss
TCGATTTGAACAAAGTAAATCTGAGGAAAATGCTACCAAAGTTCTATCAAAACATTGGGAAAATATTGGACCACATCTACTCGACTTTTCAAAATGCCTACAAGGCCCGCCCCCGCACTCCCCGTCGACAAATCTGATCACGGCTTTATTTTTGCTCCTCCCTTCATATAGGCAGAAACTCAAACTGGAAGTACCCGTGGTAAGGTCTATTAAACACTGGTCTGATCAATCGGAAGCAAATTGGAGTGGGTCTATGGTATCAGGTAGGGTGGAGGTGATATGATCCTTGACTAGTCTCTCAAAGCACTTCATGATGGCATAGGTGAGTGCTACGGGGCGATAGTCATTTAGTTCAGTTACCTTTGCTTTCTTGGGTACAAGAACAATGATGGACATCTTGAAGCATGTGAACAGTAGACTGGGATAGGGAGAGATTGAATATGCCCGTAACACTACAGCCAGCTGGTCTGCGCATGTTCTGAGGACGCGGCTAGGGATGCTGTGGGATGGCTCGTCGGCCTTGCGAGGGTTAACATGTTTAAATGTTCTGGCCACTGAGAAGAAGAGCCCACAGGGTTACCACATTATAAAATCCATGTACACAAACAACAAGTGTCCGGATAAAATTGGCAACAAACACACACATTTCTTTCCACAGGGTCGTGGGGTGACACAGGGATGCAGCTTAAGCCCCACCCTCTTCAACGTGTATTTCAACGAATTGGCCAGGTCCCAACAACAGTCTGCAGCATCCGGCCTCACCTTTGTAGACTCTTTAGTAAAATATCTACTATTTGCTGATGATCTGGTGCGTCTGTCCCCTATCAATGAGGGCCTAGTCTCTAGACACTGGGGTCTTCTTCTATCATTACTCCTGACTCTAGACTCTAGACTCCGGGGTCTTCTCTATCATTACTCCTGACTCTAGACTCTAAACACCAGGGTCTTCTCTATCATTACTCCTGACTCTAGACTCCAGCGTCTTCTCTATCATTAATCCTGACTCTAGACTCCAGGGTCTTCTCTATCATTACTCCTGACTTTAGACTCCAGGGTCTTCTCTATCATTACTCCTGACTCTAGACTCCAGGGTCTTCTCTATCATTACTCCTGACTCTAGACTCCAGGGTCTTCTCTATCATTACACCTGACTTTAGACTCCAGGGTCCTCTCTATCATTAATCCTGACTCTAGACTCCAGGGTCTTCTCTATCATTAATCCTGACTCTAGACTCCAGGGTCTTCTCTATCATTACTCCTGACTCTAGACTCCAGGGTCTTCTCTATCATTACTCCTGACTCTAGACTCTAGGGTCTTCTCTATCATTACTCCTGACTAGATTCCAGGGTCTTCTCTATCATTAATCCTGACTCTAGACTCCAGGCTCTTCTCTATCATTACTCCTGACTCTAGACCCCAGGGTCTTCTCTGTCATTACTCCTGCATCTACACTCCAGGCTCTTCTCTATCATTACTCCTGACTCTAGATTCCAGGGTCTTCTCTATCATTACTCCTGACTCTAGACTCCGGGGTCTTCTCTATCATTACACTTGACTCTAGACTACATGGTCTTCTCTATCATTACTCCTGACTTTAGACTCCAGGGTCTTCTCTATCATTACTCCTGACTCCGGGGTCTTCTTCTATCATTACACCTGACTCTAGACTCCAGGGTCTTCTATATCATTGCTCCTGACTCTAGACTCCAGGGTCTTCTCTATCATTACACCTGACTTTAGACTCCAGGGTCTTCTCTATCATTACTCCTGACTCTAGACTCTAGGGTCTTCTCTATCATTACTCCTGACTCTAGATTCCAGGGTCTTCTCTATCATTAATCCTGACTCTAGACTCCAGGCTCTTCTCTATCATTACTCCTGACTCTAGACCCCAGGATCTTCTCTATCATTAATCCTGACTCTAGACTCCAGGCTCTTCGCTATCAATCCTCCTGACTCTTGGGAGCTAGACTGGTGTGCATCGAGTGGCAGAATCTTCAGACTGGTAAGTCACTGATCCATGACCCACATCCAATCCGTCCAGCAGATCACCAGAGAGAGATGACCCTCCTGGGATTCCATCTCCAGGGATTCCATCTGCAGGGTTTCCATCTGCAGGGATTCCATCTCCAGGGATTCCATCTCCAGGGAGTCCATCTGCAGGGATTCCATCTGCAGGGATTCCATCTCCAGGGATTCCATCTGCAGGGATTCCTTCTCCAGGGATTCCATCTCCAGGGATTCCATCTGCAGGGATTCCATCTCCAGGGATTCCATCTGCATGTGTGATCCCATGTGGCTGATTTGGTAGAGCATGGTGCTTTTGGGTTTGATTCCCAGGGGAAAGTAAGTCCTTCTGGATATACCTTGTAGCTTCTTGTGGAATTTTTTTTGTTCTACCATATTTTTACCATGTTTTTTTTGTGCTGCATTGTTATTGATTACTGCATCGTTATTGATTACTTCATCGTTATCGATTACTACATCGTTATTGATAACTACATCGTTATTGATTACTACATCGTTATTGATTACTGCATCGTTATTGATTACTGCATCGTTATTGATTACTGCATCGTTATTGATTACTGCATCGTTATTGATTACTGCATCGTTATTGATTACTGCATCGTTATTGATTACTGCATCGTTATTGATAACTACATCGTTATTGATTACTACATCGTTATTGATTACTGCATTGTTTTTGATTACTGCATCGTTATTGATTACTGCATCGTTATTAATTACTGCATTGTCGGGTATAGAGCTTGCAAGAAAAGGCATTTCACTGTAAATGTGCACTTGACATTTAAACTCGGAACTTGATAAGAATATCTGCTAAATATAAGAAAATAGAAATGTTAAAAATGTGCATGACTTCCAGGAGCCGTGAGCATCTTGTGTGTACCATTATAAAACCCAATGGAAACTGTAAACCTGTAAACACCCAGAGATTATACGTTCTTGTAGAGTTTCAATGGTGTCCACTCTTTTCACATTACTGAGCCGGGCTGAAATGGGCTCAGCCGAGCAGAACCAAACTGGGCATTGAGCAAGGCCTCGGTACAAAAACACACACACGGCTGGATGAACAATGCTGGATTGAGTGGTTGCATTTAGTGATCTAGTTTAAAAACCAACCAAACGGCGTATATCTACACCCAATAAAACTGACACCGGAAAGTGTCTGTCCTAAACAGTATGACCCCTGGTCAAAAGCAGTGCACTAAAAAGGTAATAGGGTTTAATTTGGGACATATCAAATGGGGTTTAGAGGAACGAGCAGGAGGACATCTGTTAGTGTGATCTGTTAGACTGACTAGCTGTGGTTCTAGAAACCATTATAAATGGGGCCTACAGTCACTGTACTGCCACAGAACCCTTGTTACTCCAATAGAGTGGTTCAAACACAGGTAGGCCTCTCTCCCTTTCCAGGTTACATCATGTTACTGGGATGAAGGACGAAAAGCGTCCGTATCATTTATTATTATATAACCTGTTAGACAGGTAACTCTTTATCCACAATACAGCAAAGGAGCGTGAAGTCAGAACATTTTTCCATCAGCAGATGGACTGGAGACTCCGGCAGCTCCAAACAGGCGGAAGACTCCGGCAGTTCCGGACAGGCGGGAGACTCCGGCAGCGCCGGACAGGCGGGAAACGCTGGCAGCTCTGGAGTGGAGGGCGATTCCGGCAGCTCCGGAGTGAAGGGCGATTCCGGCAGCTCCTGGCTGACTGACGGCTCAGGACAGAGGGGAGGCTCTGGCAGCTCAGGACAGGAGGGAGACTCTGGCAGCTCAGGACAGGAGGGAGACTCTGGCAGCTCCGGACAGGAGGGAGACACTGGCAGCTCCGGACAGGAGGGAGACTCTGGCAGCTCCGGACAGGAGGGAGACTCTGGCAGCTCCTGACAGGAGGGAGACTCTGGCAGAGCTGGACAGAAGGGAACATCTGTAGGAAGGAGAAGGAGAGACAGCCTGGTGCGGGGGGCTGTCACCGGAGGGCTGGTGCGCGGAGGTGGCACCGGATAGACCAGACCATGAAGGCGCACTGGAGGTCTCGAGCACCGAGCCTGCCCAACCTTACCTGGTTGAATGCTCCCCGTAGCCAGGCCAGTGCGGCGAGGTGGAATAGCCCGCACCGGGGACACCATGCGTAAGGCTGGTGCCATGTACACCGGCCCGAGGAGATGCACTGGAGACCAGATGTGCTGAGCCGGCTTCATGGCACCTGGCTGGATGCCCACTCTAGCCCGGCCGATACGAGGCGCTGCAATGTACCGCACCGGGTTATGCACACACACCGGGGACACCGTGCGCCTCACGGCATAACACGGTGCCTGCCCGGTCCAACTCTCTCCACGGTAAGCATGGGGAGTTGGCGCAGGTCTCCTACCCGACTTCGCCACACTCCCCGTGTGCTCCCACCCAATAAATTTTTAGGGCTGCCTCTCGGGCCTCCTTGATTGCCGTGCCAACTCCATCTGTTCCCATGGGAGAAGATCCCTTCCAGCCAGGATCTCCTCCCATGTGTAGCAACCCTTGTCGTCCAAAAGGTCCTCCCATGTCCAGGAGTCCTGAGATCGCTGCTGCCTGATACCATGCTGCTTGGTCCTTTTTTGGTGGGTGGTTCTGTAACGGCCGTCTTGGGTGGAAGAAGGTGAGGACCAAAACGCAGTGTGGTAAGTGTTCATCTTATTTAATGAAAAAACTGAACAATGAATAACAAACAACAAAGAAACAACCGAAACAGTTCTGTCTGGTGCAAACACACAAAGACTGAAAACAACCACCCACAAAAACACAATGGAAAACAGGCTACCTAAATATGGTTCTCAATCAGGGACAACGATTGACAGCTGCCTCTGATTGAGAACCATACCAGGCCAAACACAGAAATAGAAAATCATAGACAAACTAACATAGACAACCCAACCAACTCATGCCCTGACCATACTAAAACTAACATAGACAACCCAACCAACTCATGCCCTGAC
>NC_143027.1:3740000-3810000 GCF_057628025.1 Oncorhynchus mykiss
TATTATGTAGATTATAGATTATTATTATGTAGATTATAGATTACTATTATGTTGATTATAGATTATAATTCAAGCGTAAAATTCAGGGTTTATAATATCCAGATAAGGAGCAGGTGAAAGTTAAACTTTCAACTTTCCAGAGTCTGTATGTGTGTTTTCAGGAAAGGACCCCCATTTAAAAAAAAATGTATTTATTTAACATTTATTTAAGTCAAAACAGTTAAACCAGTTAAGAACACATTTTTATTTACATTGGCGGCCTACACCGGCCAAACCCAGACGACGCTGGGCCAATTGGGATATCCAATATCCTAACATTTCACCCAAATGTCCTGACAAGGAAGGAAAACAAAAACTTTTTGGAAGTGAACCTAAAAAATAATGAATATGCGCTGTCAAGTCAGGACTTTTATCAGGTAGTCAATTTGTTCAAATGTTATTTTAAGCATAAGAGTTAGTTTTATGGTTTGGGAGTTTTGGGGTTAAGGGTAGGACTAAGGTCAGGGTTAAGGATAGGGTTAAGAGTTAGTGTTACAGTTATGTTCAGGGTTAGGGAAATATGATTTAAATGGTCAAACATTTGTACTCCACAAAAAGTCTTCCCTCCCTCCCTCCCTCCCTCCCTCCCTCCCTCCCTCCCTTCCTTCCTTCCTTCCTTCTTTCCTCCTCCTACTGGCGGAAAGCAGCACCTCCTACCTTCTCCTTCTATACTGCACAGGCTGGACTCTCCTCCGATGTGTTGAGAGTATCATCGCCATGTCAGCACTCATTGACTGAATGGCCAAAGCCTTCTAGAGATCACTCCCTGAAGAAGTCTCCCACTTCCCTGGAAAATAGAGCAGGACCGTCACTTTTGATCGAGTTAGTCGACTGTCATCATTCCTGATCCCCCCCCCCCCCTCCCCCCCAACCAGTACGTCACCCGCCGTAGGCCAAAATGGAGGGAAGCGGTCTCTGACCAGCGGAGATTCTTTGGTGATAGGGAAACCTGACACAAATCCAGTTATCGAACAGCTTTGCCGTTCTTGCTTCGGAGGTTCCAGTGCCATCGTCCCCTATCCTGACTCCTTTCCATGGGGGTTCTGTTTCGGACTCGGATCACTGGACCTCTGACGCATTGGTTCCTCTGCCGGCTCGAGGCGCAGAACACTGCTGGACCTCTGACGCATTGGTTCCTCTGCCGGCTCGAGGCGCAGAACAATGCTGGACCTCTGATGCATTGGTTCCTCTGCCGGCTCGAGGTGCAGAACACTGCTGGACCTCATCTGCCTTCACACCAGCCGTTATAATCGGCTGCTCTACAGTGAGAAAAATCTTGGTTCCCCGAGGGGGAAAAACACCTTGTGCCATCCTTGGGGCTCAGGTACAGGACATTACTAGGCTGCTTCCTATTGTTTTACGCCAGAACACGGAGCTGTCGCTGTCACGGTCGTAGTCCATGTGGGATCTAATGACATTAGGATGGATAGCACGGAACGGCAGAAAATGGATTTATAGAACTGGTTGGAGCTCTGAAGGACTCCAATAAACATTCCAATTTTTTTTCAGACCAGTGTCATTTCTGAGTCGAGGATTGGAGTCCATCCAAATCATCTTGGTGCCTTGACCCTGTCCTCACTACTTCAAGGCTGCACGGAGACATCCCAAATCCCGCTCAGATAACCCAAACCAATAAGGATCAGCATTTTCATCATACTGCAGGCCCGCAAAGAAGTAACAATCATTGACACTTGTTTTTACCCACATCGTCGTTCGAGGCATCGGCGCAAATGAACAGTTCAAAACAATCTTGTATCAATACCAATTCAGACTTGGTAAAAATGCCCCTCAGACGCTAGTGGGAATTTATCGCCCTCCCTTGGCCTCTGTATGTGCTCTTAGAAAAGTGTGTGACCTGCTGTCTAACTACGCTCAATCTGAAATACTGATAGTGGTTGATCTTCATCTAGATTGGTTGATGCCAGTAGCCAGGGGCCAGATGCCGGGGGGGGGGGGGGGGGGATAGATGTCTATTCTCTTAGTTATTTTCCTGACACCACACTCCGAGGGCCCTCACCTCCTCCCTGCAGGCCGTCTCGTCGTTGTTGGTAATCAAGCCTACCACTGTTGTGTCGTCCGCAAACTTGATGATTGAGTTGGAGGCGTGCGTGGAAACGCAGTCGTGGGTGAACAGGGAGTACAGGAGAGGGCTCGGAACGCACCCTTGTGGGGCCCCAGTGTTGAGGATCAGCGGGGAGGAGATGTTGTTGCCTACCCTCACCACCTGGGGTGGCCCGTCAGGAAGTCCAGTACCCAGTTGCACAGGGCGGGGTCGAGACCCAGGGTCTCGAGCTTGATGACGAGCTTGGAGGGTACTATGGTGTTGAATGCCGAGCTGTAGTCAATGAACAGCATTCTCACATAGGTATTCCTCTTGTCCAGATGGGTTAGGGCAGTGTGCAGTGTGGTTGAGATTGCATCGTCTGTGGACCTATTTGGGCGGTAAGCAAATTGGAGTGGGTCTAGGGTGTCAGGTAGGGTGGAGGTGATATGGTCCTTGACTAGTCTCTCAAAGCACTTCATGATGATGGAAGTGAGTGCTACGGGGCGGTAGTCATTTAGCTCAGTTACCTTAGCTTTCTTGGGAACAGGAACAATGGTGGCCCTCTTGGCCCTCTTGAAGCATGTGGGAACAGCTTCAGCAGTCTCTAATTTGATAGTGGGGTGGTAGATGTCTAGTCTCCTTTATGTCTCTAATCTGATAGTTTGATGGTAGTCTCCTTTCTGGCTCTAATCTAATAGTGGGGTGGTAGTCTCCTTTATGTCTCTAATCTGATAGTGGGGTGGTAGTCCCCTTTATGTCTCTAATCTGATAGTGGGGTGGTAGTCTCCTTTATGTCTCTTATCTGATAGTGGGGTGGTAGTCTCCTTTAGGGCTCTAAAATTATAGTGGGGTGTTATTCTCTGATATGGCTCTAATCTGGTAGCGGGGTGTTAGACTCCTTTATGTCTCTAATCTGATAGTGGGGTGGTAGTCTCCTTTATGGTTCTAATCTAATAGTGGGGTGGTAGTCTCCTTTATGGCTCTAATCTGATAGTGGGGTGGTAGTCTTCTTTATGGCTCTAATCTGATAGTGGGGTGGTAGTCTCCTTTATGGTTCTAATCTGATAGAGTGGTGGTAGTCTCCCTTATGTCTCTAATCTGATAGTGGGGTGGTAGTCTCCTTTATGGTTCTAATCTGATAGAGTGGTGGTAGTCTCCCTTATGGCTCTAATCTGATAGTGGGGTGGTAGTCTTCTTTATGGCTCTAATCTGATAGTGGGGTGGCAGTCTTCTTTATGGTTCTAATCTGATAGTGGGGTGTTATTCTCCTTTATGTCTCTAATCTGATAGTGGGATGTTATTCTCCTTAATGGTTCTAATCTGATAGTGGGGTGGTAGATGTCTAGTCTCCTTTATGTCTCAAATTTGATAGTGGGGTGGTAGATGTCTAGTCTCCTTTATGTCTCTAATTTGATAGTGGGGTGGTAGATCTCTAGTCTCCTTTATGTCTCTAATTTGATAGTGGGGTGGTAGATGTTTAGTCTCCTTTATGGCTCTAATCTGATAGAGTGGTGGTAGTCTCCCTTATGGCTCTAATCTGATAGAGTGGTGGTAGTCTCCCTTATGGCTCTAATCTGATAGTGGGGTGGTAGTCTTCTTTATGGCTCTAATCTGATAGTGGGGTGGTAGTCTCCTTTATGGTTCTAATCTGATAGTGGGGTGTTATTCTCCTTTATGTCTCTAATCTGATAGTGGGGTGTTATTCCCCTTTATGGTTCTAATCTGATAGTGGGGTGGTAGATGTCTAGTCTCCTTTATGGCTCTAATCTGATAGTGGGGTGGTAGATGTCTAGTCTCCATTGTGTCTCTAATCTGAAAGTGGGGTGGTAGATGTCTAGTCTCCTTATTGTCTCGAATCTGGTAGTGGGGTGGTGTTCTCTGATATGGCTCTAATCTGATAGTGGGGTAGCAGTCTCCTTTATGTCTCTAATCTGATAGTGGGGTGGAAGTCTCCTTTATGGCTCTAATCTAATAATGGGGTGGTAGTCTCTTTTAGTGCTCTAATCTGATAGTGGGGTGGCACTCTCCCCTATGTCTCTAATCTGATAGTGGGGTGGTAGTCTCCTTTATGGTTCTAATCTGATAGTGGGGTGGCACTCTCCCTTATGTCTCTAATCTGATAGTGGGGTGTTATTCTCCTTTATGTCTCTAATTTGATTGTGGGGTGGTTGATGTCTAGTCTCGTTTATGGCTCTAATCTGATAGTGGGTTGGTAGATGTCTAGTCTCCTTTATGGCTCTAATCTGATAGTGGGGTGGTAGATGTCTAGTCTCCATTGTGTCTCTAATCTGAAAGTGGGGTGGTATATGTCTAGTCTCCTTATTGTCTCGAATCTAGGTAGTGGGGTGGTGTTGTCCTTTATGTCTCTAATCTGATAGTTGGGTGGCAGTCTCCTTTATTTCTCTAATCTGATAGTGGGATGAAAGTCTCCTTTATGGCTCTAATCTAATAGTGGGGTGGTAGTCTCCTTTCGTGCTCTAATCTGATAGTGGGGTGATAGTATCCCTTATGGCTCTAATCTGGTAGTGGGGTGGTAGTCTCCTTAAGGGCTCTAATCTGATAGTGGGGTGGTAGTCTCCTTTATGGATCTAATCTAATAGTGTGGTGGTAGGCTTCTTTATTGCTCTAATCTGATAGTGGGGTGGTGTTGTCCTTTATGTCTCTAATCTGATAGTTGGGTGGCAGTCTCCTTTATGTCTCTAATCTGATAGTGGGGTGGTTGGCTCCTTTAGGGCTCTAATCTGATAGAGGGGTGATATTCTCCTTTATGTCTCTAATCTGATAGTGGGGTGGTAGTCTCCTTTATGGATCTAATCTAATAGTGTGGTGGTAGGCTTCTTTATTGCTCTAATCTGATAGTGGGGTGGTATTCTCTGATATGGCTCTAATCTGATAGTGGGGTGGTAGACCCCTTTATGTCTCTAATCTGATAGTGGGGTGGTAGACCCCTTTATGTCTCTAATCTGATAGTGGGGTGGTAGTCTCCTTTATGGTTCTAATCTGATAGTGGGGTGGTAGTCTTCTTTATGGCTCTAATCTGATAGTGGGGTGGCACTCTCCCTTATGTCTCTAATCTGATAGTGGGGTGGTAGTCTCCTTTATGTCTCTATTTTGATAGTGGGGTGGTAAATGTCTAGTCTCCTTTATGGGTCTAATCTGATAGAGTGGTGGTAGTCTCCCTTATGGCTCTAATCTGGTAGTGGGGTGGGTCCTTTATGGCTCTAATCTGATAGTGGGGTGGTAGATGTCTAGTGTCCATTGTGTCTCTAATCTGATAGTGGGGTGGAAGTCTCCTTTATGGCTCTAATCTGATAGTGGGGTGGTAGTCTCCCTTATGGCTCTAATCTGATAGTGGGGTGGTAGTCTCCTTTATGGTTCTAATCTGATAGTGGGATGGCACTCTCCCCTATGTCTCTAATCTGATAGTGTTGTGTTATTCTCCTTTATGGTTCTAATCTGATAGTGGGGTGGTAGATGTCTAGTCTCCTTTATGGCTCTAATCTGATAGTGGGGTGGTAGATGTCTAGTCTCCATTGTGTCTCTAATCTGAAAGTGGGGTGGTAGATGTCTAGTCTCCTTATTGTTCAAATCTGGTAGTGGGGTGGTGTTCTCCTTTATGTCTCTAACCTGATAGTGGGGTGGCAGTCTCCTTTATGTCTCTAATCTGATAGTGGGATGAAAGTCTCCTTTTTGTCTCTAATCTAATAGTGGGGTGGTAGTCTCCTTTCGTGCTCTAATCTGATAGTGGGGTGGTATCCTCTGATATGGCTCTAATCTGGTAGTGGGGTGGTAGACTCCTTTATGTCTCTAATCTGATAGTGTGGTGGCAGTCTCCTTCATGTCTCTAATCTGATAGTGGGGTGGAAGTCTCCTTTATGGCTGTAATCTAATAGTGGGGTGGTAGTCTCTCTTAGGACTCTAATCTGATAGTGGGGTGGTAGTCTCACTTATGTCTCTAATCTGTTTGTGGGGTGGTAGTCTCCCTTATGTATCTAATCTGATAGTTGGGTGGTAGTCTCCTTTATGTCTCTAATCTATGTATCAGTCAGTCAGACAGTCAGTCAGTCAGCCAGTCAGTCAGACAGACATTCAGACACTCAGACACTCAGACAGTCAGACAGTCAGACAGTCAGACAGTCAGACATTCAGACATTCAGACACTCAGACAGTCAGACAGACAGTCAGTCAGTCAGACAGTCAGTCAGTCAGACAGACAGACAGTCAGACAGTCAGTCAGTCAGTCAGACAGTCAGACACTCAGGCAGTCAGACAGTCAGTCAGACAGACAGTCAGTCAGTCAGACAGTCAGACAGTCAGTCAGACAGTCAGACAGTCAGACAGACAGACAGACATAAAGTCAGTCAGACAGTCAGACAGTCAGTCAGACAGTCAGACAGACAGTCAGACAGTCAGACAGTCAGTCAGACAGACAGTCAGCCAGTGAGTCAGACAGTCAGACAGTCAGTCAGACAGTGAGTCAGTCAGTCAGAGAGTCAGACAGTCAGTCAGTCAGTCAGACAGTCAGTCAAACAGACAGACAGACAGACAGACAGACAGACAGTCAGTCAAACAGACAGACAGACTGACAGACAGACAGACAGACAGACAGACAGACAGACAGACATTCAGTCAGTGTCGTAGATGTACTGTAGGTACCCCTGGTGTCAGATCTCTATCAGTCCAGAAAGTCTGTTCCATATGGGACCTTATTCCATATTTAATACTACTTTAACCTGGGCCCGTAGGACTGTGGTTAACCTGGGCCCGTAGGACTGTGGTTAACCTTGGCCCATAGGACTGTGGTTAACCTGGGCCCGTAGGACTGTGGTAAAGCTGGGCCCGTAGGACTGTGGTAAAGCTGGGCCCGTAGGACTGTGGTTAACCTGGGCCCGTAGGACTGTGGTTAACCTTGGCCCATAGGACTGTGGTTAACCTGGGCCCGTAGGACTGTGGTTAACCTGGGCCCATAGGACTGTGGTAAAGCTGGGCCCGTAGGACTGTGGTAAAGCTGGGCCCGTAGGACTGTGGTAAAGCTGGGCCCGTAGGACTGTGGTAAACCTGGGCTCTCAGGATTGTGGTTAACCTGGTCTCTCAGGACTGTGGTTAACCTGTGTCCATAGGACTGTGGTTAACCTGGGCTCTCAGGACTGTGGTTAACCTGTGCCAGTAGAACTGTGGTTAACCTGTGTCCATAGGACTGTGGTTAACCTGTGTCCATAGGACTGTGGTTAACCTGTTTCCATAGGACTGTAGTTAACCTGGGCTCTCAGGACTGTGGTTAACCTGTTTCCACAGGACTGTAGTTAACCTGGGCCCGTAGAACTGTGTTTAAAAGTAGTTCACTATGTAGGGAATGTAGTGGAGCCTTTTGGGATGCACACAGGAAGAGTCATTATCACCGTTCAGACACCCTGTGGTTTTCCTCTTCATATCAAATCACACACCCACACACACACACACACACACACACACACACACACACACACACACACACACACACACAACTGCTGGTGTACGGGCGTGTTTAAGCCATGCACTCTGTCTGCTAACACTCAGATCCATCTGGAGGAAAAGATGAATGAGAGGAACAACCTCATTATCTCGTCTCAATAACAAAACATTCCCCCTCTCTCTCTGTCTCTCTCTGTCTCTCTCTCTCTCTCTCTCTCTCTCTCTCTCTCTCTCTCTGCCTCTCTGTCTCTCTCTCTCTCCCCCTCTCTCTCTGTCTCTCTCTCTCTGTCTCTGTCTCTGTCTCTCTGGCTCTGTCTCTCTCTCTCTTTCTCTCTCTCTCTCTCTCTCTCTCTCTCTCTCTCTCTCTCTCTCTCTCTCTCTCTCTGTCTCTCTCTCTCTGTCTCTGTCTCTGTCTCTCTGGCTCTGTCTCTCTCTCTCTTTCTCTCTCTCTCTCTCTCTCTCTCTCTCTCTCTCTCTCTCTCTCTCTCTCTCTCTGTCTCTCTCTCTCTCTCGTTATGTAATAGAAGACTTGATTATGGCCAGGACTTTATTTTACTTCATTGAAATATAATACTATTGAGGTGGATGGTTTAAAACGATGCATCCTGGGTTGCTTCACGAGACAAATTAACTATCTTCAAAGAACATTCGTCTCATTCAGGGTTTCTCAATTTGGCTGCGATTGCAGCCGGGGGTGTGTTAAATTCCCAAAAGGATCACACACCCATTTTGCATACAAAAAAAATGTAGAAATTCACTGTAAGATGTTTTGGATATACAGTTGAAGTCGGAGGTTTACATACACTTAAGTTGGAGTCATTAAAACTAGTTTTTCTGGGGCCTCCCGGGTGGCGCAGTGGTTAAGGGCGCTGTACTGCAGCGCCAGCTGTGCCATCAGAGTCCCTGGGTTCGCGCCCAGGCTCTGTCGTAACCGGCAGCGACCGGGAGGTCCATGGGGCGATGCACAATTGCCCTAGCGTCGCCCGGGTTAGGGAGGGCTTGGTCGGTAGGGGTGTCCTTGTCTCATCGCGCACCAGCGACTCCTGTGGCGGGCTGGGCGCAGTGTGCGCTAACCAAGGTGGCCAGGTGCAAGGTCGCTTCCGGGTTGGATGCGCGCTGTGTTAAGAAGCAGTGCGGCTTGGTTGGGTTGTGTATCGGAGGATGCATGACTTTCAACCTTTGTCTCTCCCGAGCCCGTACGGGAGTTGTAGCGATGAGACAAGATAGTAGCTACTACAACAATTGGATACCACGAAATTGGGGAGAAAAAAGGGGTAAAAAAAAAAAAAAAAAAACTAGTTTTTCAACCACTCCACAATGTCTTGTTAACAAAGTTTTAGTTTTGGCAAGTTGGTTAGGACATCTACTGACACAAGTCATTTTTCAAACAATTGTTTACAGACTATTTCACTGTATCAAAATTCCAGTGGGTCAGAAGTTTAAGTGCCTTGCAAAAGTATTCGGCCACCTTGAACTTTTGCCACATTTCAGGCTTCAAACAAAAAGATATAAAACTGTATTTTTTTGTGAAGAATCAACAACAAGTGGGACACAATCATGAAGTGGAACGACATTTATTGGATATTTCAAACTTTTTTAACAAATCAAAAACTGAAAAATCGGGCGTGCAAAATTATTCAGCCCCTTTACTTTCAGTGCAGCAAACTCTCTCCAGAAGTTCAGTGAGGATCTCTGAATGATCCAATGTTGACCTAAATGACTAATGATGATAAATACAATCCACCTGTGTGTAATCAAGTCTCCGTATAAATGCACCTGCACTGTGATAGTCTCAGAGGTCCGTTAAAAGCGCAGAGAGCATCATGAAGAACAAGGAACACACCAGGCAGGTCCGAGATACTGTTGTGGAGAAGTTTAAAGCCAGATTTGGATACAAAAAGATTTCCCAAGCTTTAAACATCCCAAGGAGCACTGTGCAAGTGATAATATTGAAATGGAAGGAGTATCAGACCACTGCAAATCTACCAAGACATGGCCGTTCCTCTAAACTTTCAGCTCATACAAGGAGAAGACTGATCAGAGATGCAGCCAAGAGGCCCAAAATCACTCTGGATGAACTGCAGAGATCTACAGCTGAGGTGGGAGACTCTGTCCATAGGACAACAATCAGTCGTATATTGCACAAATCTGGCCTTTATGGAAGAGTGGCAAGAAGAAAGCCATTTCTTAAAGATATCCATAAAAAGTGCCGTTTAAAGTTTGCCAAAAACCACCTGGGAGACACACCAAACATGTGGAAGAAGGTGCTCTGGTCAGATGAAACCAAAATTGAACTTTTTGGCAACAATGCAAAACGTTATGTTTGGCGTAAAAGCAACACAGCTGAACACACCATCCCCACTGTCAAACATGGTGGTGGCAGCATCATGGTTTGGGCCTGCTTTTCTTCAGCAGGGACAGGGAAGATGGTTAAAATTGATGGGAAGAAGGATGGAGCCAAATACAGGACCATTCTGGAAGAAAACCTGATGGAGTCTGCAAAAGACCTGAGACTGGGACGGAGATTTGTCTTCCAACAAGACAATGATCCAAAACATAAAGCAAAATTTCCAATGGAATGGTTCAAAAATAAACATATCCAGGTGTTAGAATGGCCAAGTCAAAGTCCAGACCTGAATCCAATCGAGAATCTGTGGAAAGAACTGAAAACTGCTGTTCACAAATGCTCTCCATCCAACCTCACTGAGCTCGAGCTGTGTTGCAAGGAGGAATGGGAAAAGAGTCTCTCGATGTGCAAAACTGATAGAGACATACCCCAAGCGACTTACAGCTGTAATCGCAGCAAAAGGTGGCGCTACAAAGTATTAACTTAAGGGGGCTGAATAATTTTGCACGCCCAATTTTTCAGTTTTTTATTTGTTAAAAAAGTTTGAAATATCCAATAAATGTCGTTCCACTTCATGATTGTGTCCCACTTGTTGTTGATTCTTCACAAAAAAATACAGTTTTATATCTTTATGTTTGAAGCCTGAAATGTGGCAAAAGGTCGCAAAATTCAAGGGGGCCGAATACTTTCGCAAGGCACTGTATATTAAGTTGACTGTGCCTTTAATTTTAAACAGCTTGGAAAATTCCAGAAAATTACGTCAAGGCTTTAGAAGCTTCTGATAGGCTAATTGACATAATTTGAGTCGTTGGAGGTGTAACTGTGGATGTATTTCAAGGCCTACCTTCACTCTCAGTGCCTCTTTGCTTGACATCATGGGAAAATCAAAACAAATCAGCCAAGACCTAAATAATTGTAGACCTCCACAAGTCTGGTTCATCCTTGTGAGTAATTTCAAAACGCCTGAAGGTACCACGTTCATCTGTACAAACAATAGTACATAAGTATAAACACCATGGGACCACGCTGCCGTCATACCGCTCAGGAAGGAGACGCGTTCTGTCTCCTAGAGATGAAAGTACTTTGGTTTGAAAAGTGCAAATCAATCCCAGAACAACATCAAAGGACCTTGTGAAGATGCCGGAGGAAACAGGTACAAAAGTATCTATACCCACAGTAAAACGAGTCCAATATCGACATAACCTGAAAGGCCGCTCAGCAAGGAAGAGGCCTCCAGACCGACAGACACCAAGACCCTCAGATGCCCAGACACCCAGACACCCAGACCCCCAGACCCCCAGACACATAGACACCAAGACCCCCAGACACCCAGACCCCCAGACCGTCAGACACCCAGACCCCCAGACACAGAGACCTCCAGACCAACAGACCCCCAGACACATAGACCTCCAGACCCCCAGACCCCCAGACACATAGATCTCCAGACCCCCAGACCCCCAGACACATAGACCTCCAGACCCCCAGACCCCCAGACACATAGACCTCCAGACCCCCAGACCCCCAGACCCCCAGACACATAGACCTCCAGACCCCCAGAGCTCCAGACCTCCAGACACATAGACCCCCAGACACCCAGACACATAGACCCCCAGACACCCAGACACATAGACCCCCAGGCACCCAGACCTCCAGACACCCAGACACATAGACCCCCAGACCCCCAGACACCCAGACACCCAAACACCCAGACACCCAGACACATAGACCCCCAGACACCCAGACACATAGACCCCCAGGCACCCAGACCTCCAGACACCCAGACACATAGACCCCCAGACCCCCAGACACCCAGACACCCAAACACCCAGACCCCCAGACACATAGAACCCCAGACCCCCAGACACCGACTAACATACCCCCAGACACATAGACCACCAGACCCCCAGACACCCAGACCAACATACCCCCAGACACATAGACCTCCAGACCCCCAGACCTTCAGACCCCCAGACACATAGACCCCCAGACACATAGACCTCCAGACCCCCAGACACCCAGACCAACATACCCCCAGACACATAGACCTCCAGACCCCCAGACCTTCAGACCCCCAGACACATATACCTCCAGACCCCCAGACCTTCAGACCCCCAGACACATAGACCCCAGACACCCAGACATATTCTGAGCTTTCTTATATCTCCTAGATATAGGACAAACACTTCAAAAACATGTTTCTTATGATTTACTTTTTAATTGTCTTATAAGCCATTTATGAATGTGTTGTTCAATGCGTTTAGTAAAGGCTGAATTCAATATTAAATCTCCACAAAAGCTATTCAGTAAGTTGATGGGTTATATTTAGTATGATGTTTCACAGCTTGGTCATTCAATTTTGGGGGTTTTCAACAAACTAGCTCTCACAGTCTCAGGTCAAAGTTAAACGTTCATTCATGCATCTCAAACGTCCGATTTCAAGATGTTTAAGGTTAAAGGTTAAAGGTTAAAGGTTTAAGGCTTAAGGCTTAAATATTAACATTTTAACCTATAGCCTTAAGCCTTTAGCCTTTAACCTTTAGCCTTTAGCCTTTAACCTTTAACCTTTAACCTTTAGCCTTTAGCCTTTAACCTTTAGCCTTTGGCCTTTAGCCTTAAGCCTTAAGCCTTTAGCCTTTAATCTTTAACCTTAAATGTTAATTTTAGGCATTAACTCAGAATGGTTAAAGTAAAGTTCAAGCTTAAAACAAACTTTCTATCCCTAGATTCAAACTTACAACCTTTGTAATCAGAGGCAGGACGCTAACACCCGTCCACAACGATCTAGTAAAACTGAAACGCGCTCACTGTTGAACCCCTAATGGCTGGTTGTCCTGACGTCCTGCGACATGGATGGACATAGAATAAGGACTTGTATCAGGGGTGACTTGGCTGCTTTCAACACACAAAAACAACAAACTGTAATAATTCATGAAAGATGTCAAAGTGTGAAGGGAGGCCTGTAATTACAGTGTGCTATAGTGCACAGAGGTGTTGAGTGAAAAGGTGTTTCTGAAAATGTGTCTAACCACAGATTTTCCAATGAAAATATATCTCCTTTTCCAGCTGTGATGTGATAGACAACACTATGTATACACCACATACGAAGGATCGTGTGTGTGTGTGTGTGTTTGTGCGTGCGTGTGTGTGTGTGTGTGTGTGTCTTGGGGGCTGTCAAAATAACTTTTGTTCTCTTGTCACCCCTGGTTCCCTCTTCCCCTCCACCCCCTGGTTTCCTCTTCCTGTCCACCCCCTGGTTCCCCTCCACCCCCTGGTTCCCTCTTCCCCTCCATCCCCTGGTTTCCTCTTCCTCTCCACCCCCTGGTTCCCCTCCACCCCCTGGTTTCCTCTTCCTCTCCACCCCCTGGTTCCCCTCCACCCACTGGTTCCCTCTTCCCCTCCACCCCCTGGTTCCCACTTCCCCTTCACCCCCTGGTTCCCTCTTCCCCTCCACCCCCTGGTTTCCTCTTCCTCTCCACCCCCTGGTTCCCCTCCACTCCCTGGTTCTCTCTTCCCCTCCACTCCCTGGTTCCCTCTTCCCCTCCACCACCTGGTTCCCTCTTCCCCTCCAGCCCCTGGTTCCCCTCCACCACCTGGTTCCCTCTTCCCTTCCACCCCCTGGTTCCCCTCCACCCCCTGGTTCCCTCTTCCCCTCCACCCCCTGGTTCCCACTTCCCCTCCACCCCCTGGTTCCCTCTTCCCCTCCACCCCCTGGTTCCCACTTCCCCTTCACCCCCTGGTTCCCTCTTCCCCTCCACCCCCTGGTTTCCTCTTCCTCTCCACCCCCTGGTTCCCCTCCACTCACTGGTTCTCTCTTCCCCTCCACCACCTGGTTCCCTCTTCCCCTCCACCCCCTGGTTCCCTCTTCCCCTCCACCACCTGGTTCCCTCTTCCCCTCCATCCCCTGGTTCCCCTCCACCACCTGGTTCCCTCTTCCCCTCCACCCCCTGGTTCCCCTCCACCCCCTGGTTCCCTCTTCCCCTCCACCCCCTGGTTCCCACTTCCCCTCCACCCCCTGGTTCCCTCTTCCCCTCCACCCCCTGGTTCCCTCTTCCCCTCCACAAACCTGGTTCCCCTCCACCCCCTGGTTCCCTCTTCCCCTCCACCCCCTGGTTCCCTCTTCCCCTCCACTCCCTG
Organism: Oncorhynchus mykiss; assembly: GCF_057628025.1. Lineage (NCBI taxonomy): Eukaryota > Metazoa > Chordata > Actinopteri > Salmoniformes > Salmonidae > Oncorhynchus > Oncorhynchus mykiss. The sequence continues at coordinate 3,754,016 of NC_143027.1, forward strand.
GTTCTCTCTTCCCCTCCACCACCTGGTTCCCTCTTCCCCTCCACCACCTGGTTCCCTCTTCCCCTCCACCCCCTGGTTCCCCTCCACCACCTGGTTCCCTCTTCCCCTCCACCCCCTGGTTCCCCTCCACCACCTGGTTCCCTCTTCCCCTCCACCCCCTGGTTCCCCTCCACCACCTGGTTCCCTCTTCCCCTCCACCCCCTGGTTCCCTCTTCCCCTCCATCACCTGGTTCCCTCTTCCCCTCCACCACCTGGTTCCCCTCCACCCCCTGGTTCCCTCTTCCCCTCCACCCCCTGGTTCCCCTCCACCCCCTGGTTTCCTATTCCCCTCCAACCGCCTGGTTCCCCTCCACCCCCTGGTTCCCTCTTCTCCTCCACTCCCTGGTTCCCTCTTCCCCTTCACCCCCTGGTTCCCCTCCACCCCCTGGTTCCCTCTTCCCCTCCACTCCCTGGTTCCCTCTTCCCCTCCACCCCCTGGTTCCCCTCCACCCCCTGGTTCCCTCTTCCCATCCACCCCCTGGTTCCCCTCCACCCCCTGGTTTCCTCTTCCCCTCCACCCCCTGGTTCCCCTCCACCCCCTGGTTCCCTCTTCCCCTCCACCCCCTGGTTCCCACTTCCCCTCCACCCTCTGGTTCCCTCTTCCCCTCCACCCCCTGGTTCCCTCTTCCCCTCCACAAACCTGGTTCCCCTCCACCCCCTGGTTCCCTCGTCCCCTCCACCCCCTGGTTCCCTCTTCCCCTCCACCCCCTGGTTCCCCTCAACCCCCTGGTTTCCTCTTCCCCTCCACCCCTGGTTCCCTCTTCCCCTCCACCCCCTGGTTCCCTCTTCCCCTCCACCCCCTGGATCCCTCTTCCCCTCCACCCCCAGGTTCCCTCTTCCCCTCCATCCCCTGGTTCCCCTCCACCCCCTGGTTCCCTCTTCCCTTCAACCCCCTGGTGTGTGTGTGTGTGTGTGTGTGTGTGTGTGTGTGCAGTGTTTCCCCTAAATACATTTATTGTTGACATAACTGCAAAGAAATATGATGTAATTAAAAATATATTTCAGCCCAGGCATGTTTTTAAATGTTTTTACATGGATAGTAGTTTGATCAATGAATGGAAGTCTATGTGAACAGCTACTAGCAATTCCCCATAGCTACCCTTGCCACCACTGCTGAAATAAATCCTAGGGGAAACACTGGGGTGTGAGAGAGATCTCTTTTCCCCTCTACCCCCTGGTTCTCTCTTCCCCTCCACCCCCCCCCCCCCCCCCCCACCCCCTGGCCAGGTCAATGGAGATTAAAACCTCCTCAAACAGGGTCAGTGATGAAACGAGGGCCTGACCCCACCCCCTCCTGTGCTCCCTTTACACACCCTATGTTTCACAGACAACACCATAATGGAGACACAACTCCTCCTCCCCATCCCCTCCACTCTCCACTCCTCCCTCCACCTATTCTTACGCACCATTTCACGACACTTTCTCCAACTTTCGTCTCTCCTCCCCCCATCTCTCCTCTCGTCCCTCCACACATCTCCCCTCTCGCCCCTCCACCCATCTCTCCTCTCTCACCCCTCCACCCATCTCCCCTTTCGTCCCTCCACCCATCTCCCCTCTCGTCCCTTCACCCATCTCCCCTCTCGCCCCTCCACCCATCTCCCCTCTCGTCCCTCCACCCATCTCTCCTCTCACCCCTCCACCCATCTCCCCTCTCGCCCCTCCACCCATCTCCCCTCCACCCATCTCCCCTCCACCCATCTCCCCTCTCGCCCCTCCACCCATCTTCCCTCTCGTCCCTCCACCCATCTCCCCTCTCGCCCCTCCACCCATCTCTCCTCTCACCCCTCCACCCATCTCCCCTCTCGCCGGTGACCATATGACCAGGGTCTGACTGATGAGGGCACATACATATCCACTGATTAGTTGGCCAGGGATTCTGTTCTAACGTGTGGAGGGAGATGTCTGAGAGCTTTAGGTCTGTGGTTGGGCCCCAAGACGCTGAAAACAAAAACATATCTTCTTCCGAGATGTCTTTTTAACGTCGCAGAGGACAGGTCTATGTCAAAAGTAGTGTACTACACAGAGAATAGGGTGCCATTAGGGACTCACACCCAGTCTTTAAAGGGAGGGGTTTTGGGTTTAGGGTTGTGGTCTGTGCTGCAGGCGTCTATCAAGTGAATCATCCAACTCCCTGGTAGCTTTACACGTGGTTCCCACGTTACACATGTTTCAAGGGTTGGTGTGCTTTTTCTTTAGACTGAATCACAAATGCCTTCCCCATTCGTGTCTTCCGTTCTCCCCCCACAAGTATTCAGTACACAGGAGGTTGCTGAGGACGGTTCACGATAATGGCTGGAATGGAACGGGTTTCTAACACATGGGAAACTACTTGTTGTGATACCAATCCATTCGTTCCGTTCCAGCTATTACTGTGAGCCGGTCTCCTCCCGAAATGAAGGTGCCACCGGCCACCTGTGATTTTGAATTACCTTGAAAATACCTTTCATGACCTTGATCCAAATGCAAAGGATCGTTGTTGAAAGTGACACGCAGAAAGTATTTTCAGGGTTCATACATGCATCTCTCTAAAGTGTAGCAGCAGTCACACACCCAGCTAGCTCATTTGGTTCCTGGGAAGTTGCGGGAACGCACGTTTTTGGTATTCCATTGGTTCTGGGAACGTTTCCTGACCGGGTAAAACAAAACTTTTTTCATTTTTTACCTGTTCTGGAAACATCCATTTTAATGTTCCAGTGAGTTTCTGAAAATATGTTTTTTAATAAGATTTTATAATAACACTGCTGGCTTTAACAACTCGAATAACTTCAAGCACATTGAAATACATTTTGCTTAGTTAACGATCGTGGAAAATAAATGTGTTTTTGATTGTGGCACAGCGTCAGTGAGATTCAAACTGTTACGGTGCGTGAATGAGGACCCAAAAGCGAATTAACGTAAACAGAGCTTCTTTAATAACAAAACATAGGTAGGCTCAGATGGACCGGCAGATTCCGACAGGACAGGACAAGGTTGCAGCAAACATGACGATAGTCTGGTTCAGGCATGAATAACACAAACAAGAATCCGACAAAGACAGAAACAAAAACAGAGAGAGATATAGAGGACTAATCAGAGGGAAAAAGGGAACAGGTGGGAAAAGGGGTGACGAGGTAGTTAGGAGGAGACAAGGAACAGCTGGGGGAAAGAGGGGGAGAAAAGGTAACCTAAAACGACCAGCAGAGGGAGACAGGGTGAAGAGAAAGGACAGAAACAAGACACAACATGACAATACATGACAGTACCCCCCCACTCACCGAGCGCCTCCTGGCGCACTCGAGGAGGAAACCTGGCGGCAACGGAGGAAATCATCGATCAGCGCACGGTCTAGCACGTCCCGAGAGGGAACCCAACTCCTCTCCTCAGGACCGTACCCCTCCCAATCTACTAGGTACTGATGACCACGGCCCGAGGACGCATGTCCAAAATCCTACGGACCCTGTAGATGGGTGCGCCCTCGACAAGGATGGGGGGGGGGGGGGGGGGGAGACGAGCGGGGGCGCGAAGAACGGGCTTGACACAGGAGACATGGAAGACCGGGTGGACGCGACGAAGATATCGCGGAAGAAGAAGTCGCACTGCGACAGGATTAATGATCTGAGAAATACGGAAAGGACCAATGAACCGCGGGGTCAACTTGCGAGAAGCGGTCTTGAGGGGAAGGTTCTGAGTGGAGAGCCAAACTCTCTGACCGCGACAATATCTAGGACTCTTAGTTCTACGCTTATTAGCAGCTCTCACAGTCTGCGCCCTATAACGGCAAAGTGCAAAGTGGGAACAGCGGAGGCTGGTACCCGAGGCTACTCTGAAAAGGAGATAGCCCAGTCGCAGACGAAGGAAGCGAGTTGTGGGCGTATTCTGCCCAGGGGAGCTGTTCTGACCAAGACGCAGGGTTGCGAAAAGAAAGACTGCGTAAGATGCGACCAATAGTCTGATTGGCCCGTTCTGCTTGACCGTTAGACTGGGGGTGAAAGCCGGAAGAGAGACTGACGGAAGCCCCAATCAAACGGCAAAACTCCCTCCAAAATTGAGACGTGAATTGCGGACCTCTGTCCGAAACGACGTCTGACGGAAGGCTATGAATTCTGAAAACATTCTCGATGATGATTTGTGCCGTCTCTTTAGCAGAAGGAAGCTTAGCAAGGGGAATAAAATGAGCCGCCTTAGAGAACCTGTCGACAACCGTAAGAATAACAGTCTTCCCCGCTGACGAAGGCAGTCCGGTGACAAAATCTAAGGCGATGTGAGACCACGGTCGAGAGGGAATGGGAAGCGGCCTGAGACGGCCGGCAGGAGGGGAGTTACCGGACTTAGTCTGCGCGCAGACCGAACAAGCAGCCACGAAGCGACGCGTGTCATGCTCCCGGGTGGGCCACCAAAAACGCTGGCGAATGGAAGCAAGCGTACCCCGAACGCCAGGGTGGCCGGCTAACTTGGCAGAGTGAGCCCACTGAAGAACGGCCAGACGAGTAGGAACGGGAACGAAAAGAAGGTTCCTAGGACAAGCGCGCGGCGACGGAGTTTGAGTGAGTGCTTGCTTTACCTGCCTCTCAATTCCCCAGACAGTCAACCCGACAACACGCCCCTCAGGGAGAATCCCCTCGGGGTCAGTGGAGGCTACTGAAGAACTGAAGAGACGAGATAAAGCATCAGGCTTGGTGTTCTTAGAGCCCGGACGATAAGAAATCACGAACTCGAAACGAGCGAAAAACAGCGCCCAGCGCGCCTGACGCGCATTAAGTCGTTTGGCAGAACGGATGTACTCAAGGTTCCTATGGTCAGTCCAAACGACAAAAGGAACGTTCGCCCCCTCCAACCACTGTCGCCATTCGCCTAGGGCTAAGCGGATGGCGAGCAGTTTGCGGTTTCCCACATCATAGTTACGTTCCGACGGCGACAGGCGATGAGAAAAATACGCGCAAGGGTGGACCTTGTCGTCAGAGAGGGAGCGCTGAGAAAGAATCGCTCCCACGCCCACCTCTGACGCGTCAACCTCGACAACGAACTGTCTAGTGACGTCAGGTGTAACAAGGATAGGTGCGGATGTAAAACGATTCTTGAGGAGATCAAAAGCTCCCTGGGCGGAAACGGACCACTTAAAGCACGTCTTGACAGAAGTAAGGGCTGTGAGAGGAGCTGCCACCTGACCGAAATTACGGATGAAACGACGATAGAAGTTCGCGAAGCCGAGAAAGCGCTGCAGCTCGACGCGTGACTTAGGGACGGGCCAATCAATGACAGCTTGGACCTTAGCGGGATCCATCTTAATGCCTTCAGCGGAAATAACAGAACCGAGAAATGTGACGGAGGAGGCGTGAAAAGAGCACTTCTCAGCCTTCACAAAAAGACAATTCTCTAAAAGGCGCTGGAGGACACGTCGAACGTGCTGAACATGAATCTGGGGTGACGGTGAAAAAATCAGGATATCGTCAAGGTAAACGAAAACAAAGATGTTCAGCATGTCTCTCAGGACATCATTGACTAATGCCTGAAAGACAGCTGGAGCGTTAGCGAGGCCGAAAGGAAGAACCCGGTATTCAAAGTGCCCTAACGGAGTGTTAAACGCCGTCTTCCACTCGTCCCCCTCCCTGATGCGCACGAGATGGTAAGCGTTACGAAGGTCCAACTTAGTGAAAAACCTGGCTCCCTGCAGGATCTCGAAGGCTGAAGACATAAGAGGAAGCGGATAACGATTCTTCACTGTTATGTCATTCAGCCCTCGATAATCTATGCAGGGGCGCAGGGACCCGTCCTTCTTCTTAACAAAAAAAACCCCCGCTCCGGCGGGAGAGGAGGAGGGGACTATGGTACCGGCGGCAAGAGCTACAGACAAATAATCTTCGAGAGCCTTACGTTCGGGAGCCGACAGAGAGTATAGTCTACCCCGGGGGGGAGTGGTTCCCGGAAGGAGATCAATACTACAATCATACGACCGGTGTGGAGGAAGAGAGGTGGCCCTGGACCGACTGAACACCGTGCGCAGATCGTGATATTCCTCCGGCACCCCTGTCAAATCACCAGGCTCCTCCTGTGAAGAAGAGACAGAGGAAACAGGAGGGATAGCAGACATTAAACATTTCACATGACAAGAGACGTTCCAGGAGAGGATAGAATTACTAGACCAATTAATGGAAGGATTATGACAAACTAGCCAGGGATGGCCCAAAACAACAGGTGTAAAAGGTGAACGAAAAATTAAAAAAGAAATGGTTTCGCTATGATTACCAGAAACAGTGAGGGTTAAAGGTAGCGTCTCACGCTGAATCCTGGGGAGAGGACTACCATCCAGGGCGAACAAGGCCGTGGACTCCCTTAACTGTCTGAGAGGAATGTCATGTTCCCGAGCCCAGGTCTCGTCCATAAAACAGCCCTCCGCCCCAGAGTCTATTAAGGCACTGCAGGAAGCTGACGAACCGGTCCAGCGTAGATGGACCGACAAGGTAGTGCAGGATCTTGAAGGAGAGACAGGAGTAGTAGTGCTCACCAGTAGCCCTCCGCTTACTGATGAGCTCTGGCTTTTACTGGACATGAAGTGACAAAATGACCAGCAGAACCGCAATAGAGACAGAGGCGGTTGGTGATTCTCCGTTCCCTCTCCTTAGTCGAGATGCGGATACCTCCCAGCTGCATAGGCTCAGCACCCGAGCCGGCAGAGGAAGATGGTAGTGATGCGGAGAGGGGGGCAACGGAGAACGCGAGCTCCTTTCTACGAGCTCGGTGACGAAGATCAACCCGTCGCTCAATGCGAATAGCGAGTTCAATCAAGGAATCCACGCTGGAAGGAACCTCCCGGGAGAGAATCTCATCCTTTACCTCTGCGCGGAGACCCTCCAGAAAACGAGCGAGCAAAGGCGGCTCGTTCCAGCCACTGGAGGCAGCAAGAGTGCGAAACTCAATAGAGTAGTCTGTTATGGATCGATTACCTTGACATAGGGAAGACAGGACCCTGGAAGCCTCCTCCCCAAAAACAGATCGATCAAAAACCCGTATCATCTCCTCCTTAAAGTCCTGATACTGGTTAGTACACTCAGCCCTTGCCTCCCAGATTGCCGTGCCCCACTCACGAGCCCGTCCAGTAAGGAGAGATATGACGTAGGCGACACGAGCAGTGCTCCTGGAGTAAGTGTTGGGCTGGAGAGAAAACACAATATCACACTGGGTGAGGAACGAGCGGCATTCAGTGGGCTCCCCAGAGTAACACGGCGGGTTATTGATTCTGGGCTCCGGAGATTCGAAAGCCCTGGAAGTGGCCGGTGGATCGAGGCGGAGATGGTGAACCTGTTCTGTGAGGTTGGAGACTTGGGTGGCCAGGGTCTCAACGGCATGTCGAGCAGCAGACAATTCCTGCTCGTGTCTGCCTAGCATCGCTCCCTGGATCTCGACGGCTGAGTGGAGAGGATCCGAAGTCGCTGGGTCCATTCTTGGTCGGATTCTTCTGTTACGGTGCGTGAATGAGGACCCAAAAGCGAATTAACGTAAACAGAGCTTCTTTAATAACAAAACATAGGTAGGCTCAGATGGACCGGCAGATTCCGACAGGACAGGACAAGGTTGCAGCAAACATGACGATAGTCTGGTTCAGGCATGAATAACACAAACAAGAATCCGACAAAGACAGAAACAAAAACAGAGAGAGATATAGAGGACTAATCAGAGGGAAAAAGGGAACAGGTGGGAAAAGGGGTGACGAGGTAGTTAGGAGGAGACAAGGAACAGCTGGGGGAAAGAGGGGGAGAAAAGGTAACCTAAAACAACCAGCAGAGGGAGACAGGGTGAAGAGAAAGGACAGAAACAAGACACAACATGACAATACATGACACAAACCTATAGTCTTCTCTGTCCCTGGGATCAGTTCACTGCATCACCAGGATGGAGCTGAAATAACATGTTTCACATACAACGCTGTTCATTTGAGTCTATTCACACCATAGAGATAGATAGAGGACTTATCTTTATAATTGTTTTATTACACATACAACGCTGTTCATTTGAGTCTATTCACACCATAGAGATAGATAGAGGACTTATCTTTATAATTGTTTTACTACACACACAACGCTGTTCATTCTAGTCTATTCACACCATAGAGATAGATAGAGGACTTATCTTTATAATTGTGCCATTATACCATCTCTTTCCTGTGGATTTCTGAATATAATGCAAACTAACGGAGGTATTTGGATATAAAAAACATATCTTTATGGAACAAAAGGAACATTTGCTGCCTAACTGGGAGTCTCGTGAGTGAAAACATCCGAAGATCATCAAAGGTAAACGGTTCATTTGATTGCTTTTCTGATTTTTGTGACCAAGCTTCCTGATGCTAAGTGTACATAATGCTAGGCTATCGAGAACACGATTGAGACTACAACCTATTAGGAATTCCCACCTTGTTGATTACTTGACTGCTTTAAAATGGTTAATGATGAAAGTGTCCAATAGCAATGGTAATGTCCATGCTAAAACTGGTTTTATCCATGATGAGTCCTCTATCTCTAGGATTAAAAACAGAGTCCATTTCAATAGAAGAAAGTACTCATTAAGATCATGGATAAAACCGTTAAGACCTGAACACACTGAACAAGATAAGAGTTTGTTAGAAATTTGTTTGTTAGAAAACGGAACGTAAATGTTTTCAAAATAACATTGTTAGAACGGTCTTTAAAACGTTACTGATGTTTTCTTGTGTTTTTTTTTATGGAAAGTTTTCTTAATGTTCTGAGAATATGACTTTAAATTGAATCATGAGGAAACTTGAAGAAAGATGTTGAAAGCTGAAGTACAGAAATTCCCACAGAATAATGTTTTTTTTCTTAACATTCCCTGAACATTCTGAGAACATTACTTTAAATAGAACCAAAGGGAAAACCTATGGAAAATGTTACGCTAACGTACTGAATTCTCACTTAAGAAAGATATGGTTTTCAGGAAACATTTAATGAATTTGACAAAAAAAAGGAGTACTTTTAAAGCACAGGAGATTTTGAAGACCCCTCTTGTTATAATACAGTATATTTTATAGAATAGAACTACATTTCCCAGAACACCCCACTCTCATAGGCAGTCGACTAGGAATGACGCGATGCATCAACACACGCTCTGAGACTTTGTGGCTGTGGTAACTAGTGACAACACAAATTTGGGGGAGGACAGCAGCAAAGTTCACCATCGGAGTGTGAGAGAGAGGGTCGGAGGTCGGAAATGGTGACGAGGAGTATGGGAGAAATAGAAGAAATGGAGAAAGAGTTGGAATGGTCGGGAGTGGTAAGACATTATTTATTTTATTTTATCTTTATTTAACCAGGCAAGTTAAGAACAAATTCTTATTTACAATGAAGGCCCAGGAACAGTGGGTAAACCTTCTTGTGACTCCCAAACCCGCATGCGGGAGCGTAATCATCGCCTGAAACTAATTAGCATAACGCAACGGACATAAATATCCCTAGAAAATATTCCTATTCATGAACATCGCAAATGAAATATATTGAGACACAGCTTAGCCTTTTGTTAATCACCCTGCCATCTCAGATTTTCAAAATATGCTTTACAGCCAACGCTAGACAAGCATTGGTGTAAGTTAATCGATAGCCTAGCATAGCATTATGCCTTGCTAGCAGCAGGCAACCTTGTCACGGAAATCAGAAAAGAAATCAAATTAAACCGTTTACCTTTGATGAACTTCGGATGTTTTCACTCACGAGACTCCCAGGTAGATAGCCAAAGTTCATTTTTTCCCAAAATATTATTTTTGTAGGCGAAATAGCTCCGTTTGTTCTTCATGTTTGGCTGAGAAATCCCCCGGAAGTCACGAAAACGGCGACAAATATTCCAAATTAGCTCCATAATATCGACAGAAACGTTGTTTATAATCAATCCTCAAGGTTTTTTTTCTAATATCTATTCGATAATATATCCGTCGGGACAATTCGTTTTTCAGTAGGACCGATTGGATTAATGGCTACCTCTGTATTTTACGAGAGAATCTCTCTCGGAGCCACCATGTGACCACTTACGCAATGTGGCCGCCTTCCTCAACAAAAATGCGTAAAACTACGTCACAATGCTGTAGACACCTTGGGGAATACGTATAAAGCGTAAGCTCGTTGATTCACATTCACATTCACAGCTGAACAGGGACTCATTGAAACGCAGCGCTTTCAAAACCTGGGGCACTTCCGGATTGGATTTTTCTCAGGCTTTCGCCTGCAACATCAGTTCTGTTATACTCACAGACAATATATTTACAGTTTTGGAAACGTTAGAGTGTTTTCTATCCAAAGCTGTCAATTATATGCATATTCTAGCATCTTGACCTGACAAAATATCCCATTTAAAACGGGAATGTTTTTTTCCCAAAAATGAAAATACTGCCCCTAGAGTCGCAACAAATCAGCTCTGGGATTCGATCTTGCAACCTTCCGGTTACTAGTCCAACACTAACCACTAGACTACGCTGCCGAAAAGGAAGAAGAGAGAGATCATGATACAGAAAGCATTAGAGCATCTAGTAAAGAAAGCATAAAGAGGGCCAAGCTAGGAAGCAGGAATAGTGATGTGGAAAGTGGTGATGGTGTTTGATGAGGACCACAGGGCCTCTCTTAGACCCCTACCATCAGACTATCCTGTAGAGAACGAGGTAAGTCAAATTAACTGGGTTCATTGGAAAAGGTAGATTTGTTAATATGGTAGCCAGGCTCAGCAGGAGAAGATAATGAACATGGAAAAGCATCATGGGATGAGGATTAAAAACCATGTCCCTGTTGTTTATCCTAGGTTGACGGAAGTCATCACTAGTGTCCCTATATCTACAGTGGGGCAAAAAAGTATTTAGTCAGCCACCAATTGTGCAAGTTCTCCCACTTAAAAATATGAGAGAGGCCTGTCATTTTCATCATATGTAGACTTCAACTATGACAGACAAAACGAGAAAAAAAATCCAGAAAATCACGTTTTAATGAATTTATTTGCAAATTGTGGTGGAAAATAAGTATTTGGTCACCTACAAACAAGCAAGATGTCTGGCTCTCACAGACCTGTAACTTCTTCTTTCAGAGGCTCCTCTGTCCTCCACTCGTTACCTGTATTAATGGCAACAGTTTGAACATGTTACCCTGACCAACTGGCCCTCCAAATACACCTCCACTGTCTTCAACCAGGATCTCAGCGATCACTGCCTCATTGCCTGTATCCGCTACGGATCCGCAGTCAAACGACCACCCCTCATCACTGTCAAACGCTCCCTAAAACACTTCTGTGAGCAGGCCTTTCTAATCGACCTGGCCCGGGTATCCTGGAAGGACATTGACCTCATCCCGTCAGTTGAGGATGCCTGGTCATTCTTTAAAAGTATCTTCCTCACCATTTTAGATAAGCATGCTCCCTTCAAAAAATGCAGAACTAAGAACAAATATAGCCCTTGGTTCACTCCAGACCTGACTGCCCTCGACCAGCACAAAAACATCCTGTGGCGGACTGCAATAGCATCGAATAGTCCCCGCGATATGCAACTGTTCAGGGAAGTCAGGAACCAATACACGCAGGCAGTCAGGGAAGCAAAGGCCAGCTTCTTCAGGCAGAAATTTGCATCCTGTAGCTCTAACTCCCAAAAGTTCTGGGACACTGTGAAGTCCATGGAGAACAAGAGCACCTCCTCCCAGCTGCCCACTGCACTGAGGCTAGGTAACACGGTCACCACCGATAAATCCATGATTATCGAAAACTTCAACAATCATTTCTCAACGGCTGGCCATGCCTTCCTCCTGGCTACTCCAACCTCGACCAACAGCCCCCCCCCCCCCCCGCAGCTACTCGCCCAAGCCTCTCCAGGTTCTCCTTTACCCAAATCCAGACAGCAGATGTTCTGAAAGAGCTGCAAAACCTGGACCCGTACAAATCAGCTGGGCTTGACAATGTGGACCCTCTATTTCTGAAACTATCCGCCGCCATTGTCGCAACCCCTATTACCAGCCTGTTCAACCTCTCTTTCATATCGTCTGAGATCCCCAAGGATTGGAAAGCTGCCGCAGTCATCCCCCTCTTCAAAGGGGGAGACACCCTGGACCCAAACGGTTACAGACCTATATCCATCCTGCCCTGCCTATCTAAGGTCTTCGATAGCCAAGTCAACAAACAGGTCACTGACCATCTCTAATCCCACCGTACCTTCTCCGCTGTGCAATCTGGTTTCCGAGCCGGTCAGGGTGCACCTCAGCCACGCTCAAGGTACTAAACGATATCATAACCGCCATCGATAAAAGACAGTACTGTGCAGCCGTCTTCATTGACCTTGCCAAGGCTTTCGACTCTGTCAATCACCATATTCTTATCGGCAGACTCAGTAGCCTCGGTTTTTCTGATGACTGCCTTGCCTGGTTCACCAACTACTTTGCAGACAGAGTTCAGTGTGTCAAATCGGAGGGCATGCTGTCCGGTCCTCTGGCAGTCTCTATGGGGGTGCCACAGGGTTCAATTCTCGGGCCGACTCTTTTCTCTGTATATATCAATGATGTTGCTCTTGCTGCGGGCGATTCCCTGATCCACCTCTACGCAGACGACACCAATCTGTATACTTCCGGCCCGTCCTTGGACACTGTGCTATCTAACATCCAAACGAGCTTCAATGCCATACAACACTCCTTCCGTGGCCTCCAACTGCTCTTAATCGCTAGTAAAACCAAATGTTCGCTGCCTGCACCCGCACGCCCGACTAGCATCACCACCCTGGATGGTTCCGACCTAGAATATGTGGACATCTATAAGTACCTAGGTGTCTGGCTAGACTGTAAACTCTCCTTCCAGAATCATATCAAACATCTCCAATCTAAAATCAAATCTAGAGTCGGCTTTCTATTCCGCAACAAAGCCTCCTTCACTCACGCCACCAAACTTACCCTAGTAAAACTGACTATCCTACCGATCCTCGACTTCGGCGATGTCATCTACAAAATAGCTTCCAATACTCTACTCAGCAAACTGGATGCAGTTTATCACAGTGCCATCCGTTTTGTTACTAAAGCACCTTATACCACCCACCACTGCGACCTGTATGCTCTAGTCGGCTGGCCCTCGCTACATATTCGTCGCCAGATCCACTGGCTCCAGGTCATCTACAAGTCCATGCTAGGTAAATCTCCTCCTTATCTCAGTTCACTGGTCACGATGGCAACACCCACCCGTAGCACGCGCTCCAGCAGGTGTATCTCACTGGTCATCCCTAAAGCCAACACCTCATTTGGCCGCCTTTCGTTCCAGTTCTCTGCTGCCTGTGACTGGAACGAATTGCAAAAATCGCTGAAGTTGGAGACTTTTATCTCCCTGATTCCAGAACACAGGATGAGATGTTACTATCCTTTGTGCAAGCACTTCCAAGAGTTAATGAACAGTGACATCAGTAGTGTACCTTTGGTTCCTAGGGTGTTTCGGCCTTTCACACTATACACCCTCCCCAAAGGCGGCCAGCGACAGGGTGATCAATCCTACGCTTGCGTCCCATTCCCAATTAGTCATAGGAGTTGCCTTGTTGATGATAGCCAACATCCCATGGGACTATGCATGGCAGGGGCATCCTCCTCCCTGAGTCAAGCATTGTTGACCGCATACCTCCTGGCCCTCTCACTTCGGGGCCCAGCTGGGGTCTTTCCTCACCAACTTCAAACATCTGCTATCTGAGCAGCTAACCGATCGCTGCAGCTGTACATAGTCTATCGGTAAATAGCCCACCCATTTTTACCTACCTTATCCCCATATTGTTTATATTTATTTACTTTTCTGCTTTTTTGCTCACCAATATCTCCACCTGTACATGACCATCTGATCATTTATCACTCCAGTGTTAAAGAGAGGGGTGGAGATGAGGGGTGGATGCCAGGTCCACCTCTCTATGTATCTGGCATCCACCTCTCTCTGTACCTGACATCCACCTCTCTCTCTGTACCTGGCATCCACCCCTCTCTGTACAAGGCATCCACCTCTCTATGTACCTGGCATCCACCTCTCTATGTACCTGGCATCCACCTCTCTCTGTACCTGGCATCCACCTCTCTCTCTGTACCTGGCATCCACCCCTCTCTGTACCTGGCATCCACCTCTCTATGTACCTGGCATCCACCTCTCTATGTACCTGGCATCCACCTCTCTCTGTACAAGGCATCCACCTCTCTATGTACCTGGCACCCACCTCTCTCTCTACCTGGCATCCACCCCTCTCTCTGTACCTGGCATCCACCCCTCTCTCTGTACCTGGCATCCACCCCTCTCTCTCTGTACCTGGCATCCACCCCTTTCTCTGTACCTGGCATCCACCACTCTCTGTACCTGGCATCCACCCCTCTCTGTACAAGGCATCCACCTCTCTATGTACCTGGCATCCACCCCTCTCTCTGTACCTGGCATCCACCCCTCTCTCTGTACCTGGCATCCACCCCTTTCTCTGTACCTGGCATCCACCACTCTCTGTACCTGGCATCCACCCCTCTCTCTGTACCTGGCATCCACCCCTCTCTCTGTACCTGGCATCCAACCCCTCTCGCTGTACCTGGCATCCACCCCTCTCTCTGTACCTGGCATCCACCCCTCTCTCTGTACCTGGCATCCACCCCCCTCTCTGTACCTGGCATCCACCACTGTACCTTTTTCATAGGAAAAATACTCTATTTGGTGCTGTCTTTTGTAGGTCGTTTTGTAAATGTTTCCTCGGTCTGTGTGATATCAGTTGAAGACTTTGTTTCCATTACATTGTGCTTTTGTAATTTTGAGGAACGTTCAACGCTACCTTGTATTCCCGTTTATCTCTCTAGGAAAACTTGACCTGATCTGTTTAATGGGATGGTGACCTGTTTTCCATCTGTCTTTATGGAAATCTAGCCCCCTGTAAGGTCTGCTAATATGAAGTGTCAACTGTCAAGAGCATAGATATCCAGGAAAATAACAGTTTAGTAAATCATTCTCAAACCATTCCAAAAGTAATGAGGGCTGATGTAAATACTATGCATGCCCAGTCTCTCTTGGCTAGTCTCTCTTGGCTAGTCTCTCTTGGCTAGTCTCTCTTGGCTAGTCTCTCTTGGCTAGTCTCTCTTGGCTAGTCTCTCTTGGCTAGTCTCTCTTGGCTAAGGAGAGACTGACTGCATCACTTCTTTACATAAGAAACATTAATGTGTGGAAAATCCCAAGTTGTTTGCATAGTCAACTTACACACACAGCTCTGACACACACACTTACCCCACCAGACATGCCAACAGGGGTCTTTTCACAGTCCCCAAATCCAGAACAAAGTCAAGAAAGCGTACAGTATTATATAGAGTCGTTATTACAGGGAACTTCCTTCCATCTCATATTTCTCAAATAAACAGTGAACCTGGGTTCTAAAACCAGATAAAGCAACACCTAGTGGCACAACGCCTCTCCCCTATCGGACCTAGATAGTTTGTGTGTCTGTATTGATATGTAGGCTACATGTGCCTTTTTAAAATGTATGTAGTTCTGCCCTTGAACTGTTCTTGTCTAATGATGTTCTGTATTATATTTCATGTTCTGTGTTCTGTGTTCTTATCTAATGATGTTCTGTATTGTGTTCTGTGTTCTGTGTTCTTATCTAATGATGTTCTGTATTGTGTTCTGTGTTCTGTGTTCTGTGGTCTGTCTGGAACCCCCGGAAGAGTAGCTGCTACTTTTGCAAAAGCTAATGGGGATCCTAATACAATACCAAATACCAAAAATGATGACTGTATGCTAGATAAAGTTTGGACAAATGGTTTCTACCACAGATTTCCAACACTCTAACAACTAGGCTCCCTGCTGGTTACTAGTCCAACACTCTAACCACTAGGCTCCCTGCTGATTACTGGCCCAACACTCTAACCACTAGGCTACCTGCTGGTTACTGACCCAACACTCTAACCACTAGTCTACCTGCTGGTTACTAGTCCAACGCTCTAACCACTAGGCTCCCTACTGGTTACTAGTCCAACACTCTAACCACTAGGCTCCCTGCTGATTACTGGCCCAACACTCTAACCACTAGGCTACCTGCTGGTTACTGACCCAACACTCTAACCACTAGGCTACCTGCTGATTACTGGCCCAACACTCTAACCACTAGGCTCCCTGCTGGTTACTAGTCCAAAACTCTAACCACTAGGCTCCCTGCTGATTACTGGCCCAACACTCTAACCACTAGGCTCCCTGCTGATTACTGGCCCAACACTCTAACCACTAGGCTACCTGCTGGTTACTGGCCCAACACTCTAACCACTAGGCTACCTGCTGGTTACTGGCCCAACACTCTAACCACTAGGCTACCTGCTGGTTACTGGCCCAACACTCTAACCACTAGGCTCCCTGCTGATTACTGGCCCAACGCTTTAACCACTAGGCTACCTGCTGGTTACTGACCCAACACTCTAACCACTAGGCTCCCTGCTGATTACTGGCCCAAAGCTTTAACCACTAGGCTACCTGCTGGTTACTGGCCCAACACTCTAACCACTAGGCTACCTGCTGGTTACTGGCCCAACACTCTAACCACTAGGCTACCTGCTGGTTACTGGCCCAACACTCTAACCACTAGGCTACCTGCTGGTTACTGGCCCAACACTCTAACCACTAGGCTCCCTGCTGATTACTGGCCTAACGCTTTAACCACTAGGCTACCTGCTGGTTACTGGCCCAACACTCTAACCACTAGGCTACCTGCTGGTTACTGGCCCAACACTCTAACCACTAGGCTACCTGCTGGTTACTGGCCCAACACTCTAACCACTAGGCTACCTGCTGGTTACTGGCCCAACACTCTAACCACTAGGCTACCTGCTGGTTACTGGCCCAACACTCTAACCACTAGGCTCCCTGCTGATTACTGGCCCAACGCTTTAACCACTAGGCTACCTGCTGGTTACTGGCCCAACACTCTAACCACTAGGCTACCTGCTGGTTACTGGCCCAACACTCTAACCACTAGGCTACCTGCTGGTTACTGGCCCAACACTCTAACCACTAGGCTACCTGCTGGTTACTGGCCCAACACTCTAACCACTAGGCTCCCTGCTGATTACTGGCCCAACGCTTTAACCACTAGGCTACCTGCTGGTTACTGGCCCAACACTCTAACCACTAGGCTACCTACTGGTTACTGGCCCAACACTCTAACCACTAGGCTACTTGCTGGTTACTGGCCCAACGCTTTAACCACTAGGTTACCTGCTGGTTACTGGCCCAACACTCTAACCACTAGGCTACCTGCTGGTTACTAGCCCAACACTCTAACCACTAGGCTACTTGCTGGTTACTGGCCCAACACACTAACCACTAGGCTACCTGCTGGTTACTGGCCCAACACTCTAACCACTAGGCTCCCTGCTGATTACTGGCCCAACACTCTAACCACTAGGCTACCTGCTGGTTACTAGTCCAACACTCTAACCACTAGGCTACCTGCTGGTTACTGGCCCAACACTCTAACCACTAGGCTACATTAAGAGAAATCCTTTGCAGCCTTGTTTACAATTTGTAACACTGGATTCTCAAGGTGTTAATATAAACCTACCTGGAAAACATTCAGGGAACCAAGGTCAAACGTTCCCAGAACATCCCTGCAACTTTAACGTAACATTCCCAAAACAGAAAAACATTTCACTTCTATTCTCAGAATATAAAACAAAAAAAAATTATATATATATAATCTGTTTTGCCGGTCAGGAAACGTATAGTTTCACTCCCAAAACCAATGTAAAACCAAAAAACATACGTTCCCTCAGCTTCCAAGGAACCAAATGTGCTAGCTGGGATGTGACTCATCGAAAGCTAGAGAGACAGTGACAGATGGTGAATATTTTATATGTGTACATTTAAAAAAACAAATGTTTTACTCATCACTGCATCATTGGGAAGGGAAGCATTTCATGGTCAAGTCTACACCTGTTGTATTCGGCCCATGTGACCATTTTTATTTGCTTTTATTTGGAAAGTGAAAGTGAAAGAGGGAGAGAGTTTCCAGTCCCCCCCCCCCCACACACACCCTACTTTAGCCTCAGCATTGACTGTACAGGTTCCAGTAGACTGCCTGTGTGAGCATAGCCAGAGTTCTCAATCAACTTGTGAGATGTCCCGCGCTTGCAACGCCAGCGTTGTCGGTAAGATTCCCACGGAAGACCAGTATGAAAACGTATGAAAATCTGTGCACTCACTAACTGTAAGTCATAATAGGAGTGTCTGATAAAATACAAAAAAAAATGTCAAGATGGGGTCTGGACCCCCCCTGTTTTCTACCTCTCCAGATAGGTCAGGGTTGTGTTTAACCCCTCTCCAGATAGATCAGGGTTGTGTTTAACCCCACTCCAGATAGATCAGGGTTGTGTTTAACCCCTCTCCAGATAGGTCAGGGTTGTGTTTAACCCCTCTCCAGATAGATCAGGGTTGTGTTTAACCCCACTCCAGATAGATCAGGGTTGTGTTTAACCCCTCTCCAGATAGGTCAGGGTTGTGTTTAACCCCTCTCCAGATAGATCAGGGTTGTGTTTAACCCCTCTCCAGATAGGTCAGGGTTGTGTTTAACCCCTCTCCAGATAGATCAGGGTTGTGTTTAACCCCTCTCCAGATAGGTCAGGGTTGTGTTTAACCCCTCTCCAGATAGATCAGGGTTGTGTTTAACCCCTCTCCAGATAGATCAGGGTTGTGTTTAACCCCTCTCCCCTCTACCCCTCTCCAGATAGGTCAGGGTTGTGTTTAAGCCCTCTCCAGATAGATCAGGGTTGTGTTTAACCCCTCTCCAGATAGATCAGGGTTGTGTTTAACCCCTCTCCCCTCTACCCCTCTCCAGATAGGTCAGGGTTGTGTTCAACCCCTCTCCCCTCTACCCCCCCCAGATAGGTCAGGGTTGTGTTTAACCCCTCTCCAGATAGGTCAGGGTTGTGTTTAACCCCTCTCCCCTCTACCCCTCCAGATAGGTCAGGGTTGTGTTTATCCCCTCTCCAGATAGGTCAGGGTTGTGTTTAAACCCTCTCCCCTCTACCCCTCCAGATAGGTCAGGGTTGTGTTTATCCCCTCTCCAGATAGATCAGGGTTGTGTTTAACCCCTCTCCCCTCTACCCCTCTCCAGATAGGTCAGGGTTGTGTTTAACCCCTCTCCCCTCTACCCCTCCAGATAGGTCAGGGTTGTGTTTATCCCCTCTCCAGATAGGTCAGGGTTGTGTTTAACCCCTCTCCCCTCTACCCCTCCAGATAGGTCAGGGTTGTGTTTATCCCCTCTCCAGATAGGTCAGGGTTGTGTTTAAACCCTCTCCAATCGTTTGTGGTGCTTTCCCTGTAAAGCCGGACACTGTGGTGGGATTAACAACAAGATTACCTTTAAAACGGTATAAGATGTTTGTATGTATGTTTGAGGAATTTTAATTATGAGATCTCTGTTGTTTTGAATTTGGCGCCCTGCACTTTCACTGGCTGTTGTCATATCGATCCCGTTAACGGGATTTCAGCCCTAAGAAGTTTTAAGTATCAAAAGTAAATGTAATTGCTAAAATATAAATCATATCATATTCCAAAAACCAGACGGCGCCATTTTCTTTTTTTTTTCTTTTTTACGGATAGCCAGGGTGTCACGAGTTCTACCGAAGGTAGCTCCTTCCTTCGGCGGTCGGCGTCGCCGGTCTTCTAGCCATCCCCGATCCCTTTTACCTGTTCTCTTTGGTTCTTTTTCACACCTGGTTTAATTTGCTTTAATTTCTGTGTGTATATATTTACCCTGTTGCCTGCCTAAGTTTGTGCGTATTTAGTCTTTCATTGTGATGTGCTCGCTGAGGTTAGTCTTTCATTGTGATGTGCTTAATGCCGTTATTTGTTTTCACGGATTCTTAAGTGATTGTCGGAATCTTGTTTGTTCCTCCGTGCGTTGTACTCTGTTGTCTCTGTTGTCGAGGGCGTTGTACTTTTTTCGATTGTGCCATTCCTGTGTTGGTGGACTGTCCTATTAAAATACGCGTCCCAGACATCCCTGCTCTCCTGCGCCTGACTCCTAGACCCCACCTAGACGCAATCTTTTCACACAGGGGGCATGCTCCAAAACTAGTGAGTGAGTCCGCCAGATCAGAGGCAGTAGAGATGACCAGGGATGTTCTCTGTTTAGTGAGTCCTCCAAATCAGAGGCAGTAGGGATGACCAGGGATGTTCTCTGTTTAGTGAGTCCTCCAGATCAGAGGCAGTAGAGATGACCAGGGATGTTCTCTGTTTAGTGAGTCCTCCAAATCAGAGGCAGTAGAGATGACCAGGGATGTTCTCTGTTTAGTGAGTCCTCCAGATCAGAGGCAGTAGGGATGACCAGGGATGTTCTTTGTTTAGTGAGTCCACCAGATCAGAGGCAGTAGGGAGGACCAGGGATGTTCTAAGTTTAGTGAGTCCTCCAGATCAGAGGCAGTAGGGATGACCAGGGATGTTCTCTGTTTAGTGAGTCCTCCAGATCAGAGGCAGTGGTGAGCCCTCCAAATCAGAGGCAGTAGGGATGACCAGGGATGTTCTCTGTTTAGTGAGTCCTCCAGATCAGATGCAGTAAGGATGACCAGGGATGTTCTATGTTTAGTGAGTCCTTCAGATCAGAGGCAGTAGGGATGACCAGGGATGTTCTCTGTTTAGTGAGTCCTCCAGATCAGAGGCAGTAGGGATGACCAGGGATGTTCTCTGTTTAGTGAGTCCTCCAGATCAGAGGCAGTAGGGATGACCAGGGATGTTCTCTGTTTAGTGAGTCCTCCAGATCAGAGGCAGTGGGGATGACCAGGGATGTTCTCTGTTTAGTGAGTCCTCCAGATCAGAGGCAGTAGGGTCGACCAGGGATGTTCTCTGTTTAGTGAGTCCTCCAGATCAGAGGCAGTAGGGATGACCAGGGATGTTCTCTGTTTAGTGAGT
This sequence comes from Oncorhynchus mykiss, assembly GCF_057628025.1. Taxonomy (NCBI): domain Eukaryota; kingdom Metazoa; phylum Chordata; class Actinopteri; order Salmoniformes; family Salmonidae; genus Oncorhynchus; species Oncorhynchus mykiss. The sequence continues at coordinate 3,774,938 of NC_143027.1, forward strand.
CCTCCAGATCAGAGGCAGTGGGGATGACCAGGGATGTTCTCTGTTTAGTGAGTCCTCCAGATCAGAGGCAGTAGGGTCGACCAGGGATAGCCTCTTCATAAGTGTGTGAATTAGACCATTTTCCTGTCCTGCTGAGCATTCAAAATGTGGCGAGTACTTTTGGGTGTCAGGGACAATGTACGGATTAAAAAGTTAATACTTTTCTTTAGGAATGTAGTGAAGTAAAAGTTATCCAAAATAAAGTACAGATATCCCCCCCCCCCCCCCCCACAAAAAAAGTAAAATGTGTAAAATCCCAGCCTTAGTTACAAGGGAGGTGTTTCACAAAAGCAATCAAGAAGCAACTCAATTTGTAAAGCAACGAAAGTTGAGTGAAAGTTCCTTCATGAACTCTGATCTCCCGAGGAGAAGAAATTATTAAAAAGGACAGTGTCGTGAAGGGAGACTGTCAGTGACAAGACCGTTGATTAACTGGACAAATGAAGACACGTCCTCTCCTTGGGAATGAGATTGTGTTAAACAGCGGTCAACAACAACCCTGAACGACCTCGCAGGGGGAAGAAAATGAAGGACACTTTCTATCCCTTGAAAAGAGAAATATCTCTAACCTGACTGTTCCAGGATTCTGTTTCAAGGATACAAATAAATAAAGATAAACACCAAAAAGGGGAGAGAAAATGTAAAATAAATTAAAAAGTTCGAGGAAACAATGACATGAATCCTAAAGGGAAATGGAGATGTCAAAACAACGCCACGGTAACGAGGTCACGTGGGTGTGTGTGTGTGTGTGTGTGTGTGTGTGTGTCTGTTCTATAGTTCCTGGTTTGATGCCTGCTGCCGTTAACAGCAAGACAACTCAACAAATCAGTAAACAGAACCAAGTTGTTGGCCGTAATTGCTGAAATGTTTCTCTCCGTTGCAGCAGTGGAAGGTCCCGTTGAGGAATGGTTTGGTCTGTTGTAGTTTCTTAGACTGTACGATATAACTTCTTTTTTTCTCCTCACAATGAATCAGCAAGATCAGTTTAAACTCTGGTACACCGAAACCAGATGTGACTAGATTGATACAAGCCATTGTTTTCTTCACAATGGAACTGAATGTGAAGACAAGGCACTAATTTAAGGTGACAGTTTCCCCTTGTGCTTGTCATTTTCACCCCCTAAAAAAACGTTTCATTGCTTCTTTGTTTGATTTCAGAGGTTAGCGATTGGTCAGGGTCTTCAAGGTTAGATACTGTTGTCTCTTTTCTCTGTATCTAATAGTCTCTATGTATGCTCTCTGTCTGTCATCTCTGTCTGTCCTCTCTCTGTCTGTCCTTTTTCTGTCTGTCCTCTCTCTTTCTGTTCTCTCTCTCTGTCTGTCCTCTCTCTGTCTGTCCTCTCTGTCTGTCTTCCCTCTTTCTGTCTGTCCTCTCTGTCTGTCCTCTCAGTCTGTCTTCTCTCTTTCTGTCTGTCCTCTCTGTCTGTCCTCTCAGTCTGTCCTCTCTCTTTCTGTCTGTCCTCTTTGTCTGTCCTCTTTGTCTGTCCTCTCTGTCTGTCCTCTCTCTTTCTGTCTGTCCTCTTTGTCTGTCCTCTCTGTCTGTCTTCTCTGTCTGTCCTCTCTCTTTCTGTCTGTCCTCTCCATCTGTCCTCTCTGTCTGTCTTCTCTCTTTCTGTCTGTCCTCTCTGTCTGCCCTCTCTGTCTGTCTTCTCTCTTTCTGTCTGTCCTCTTTGTCTGTCCTCTTTGTCTGTCCTCTCTGTCTGTCCTCTCTCTTTCTGTCTGTCCTCTTTGTCTATCCTCTCTGTCTGTCTTCTCTGTCTGTCCTCTCTCTTTCTGTCTGTCCTCTTCATATGTCCTCTCTGTCTGTCCTCTCTTTCTGTCTGTCCTCTCTGTCTGTCCTCTCTGTTTGTCCTCTCTGTCTGTCTGTCCCCTCTTTCTGTCTGTCCTCTCTGTTTCTCTTCTCTGTCTGTCCTCTCTCTGTCTGTCCTCTCTTTCGGTCTGTCCTCTCTGTCTGTCCTCTCTTTCTGTCTGTCCTCTCTGTCTGTCCTCTCTCTTTCTGTCTGTCCTCTTTGTCTGTCCTCTCTGTCTGTCTTCTCTGTCTGTCCTCCCTCTTTCTGTCTGTCCTCTCCATCTGTCCTCTCTGTCTGTCTTCTCTCTTTCTGTCTGTCCTCTCTGTCTGCCCTCTCTGTCTGTCTTCTCTCTTTCTGTCTGTCCTCTTTGTCTGTCCTCTTTGTCTGTCCCCTCTGTCTGTCCTCTCTCTTTCTGTCTGTCCTCTTTGTCTGTCCTCTCTGTCTGTCTTCTCTGTCTGTCCTCTCTCTTTCTGTCTGTCCTCTTTGTATGTCCTCTCTGTCTGTCCTCTCTTTCTGTCTGTCCTCTCTTTCTGTCCTCTCTGTTTGTCCTCTCTGTCTGTCTGTCCCCTCTTTCTGTCTGTCCTCTCTGTTTCTCTTCTCTGTCTGTCCTCTCTCTGTCTGTCCTCTCTTTCGGTCTGTCCTCTCTGTCTGTCCTCTCTTTCTGTCTGTCCTCTCTGTCTGTACTCTCTGTCTGTACTCTCTGTCTGTCCTCTCTGTCTGTCCTCTCTGTCTGTCCTCTCTTTCTCTCCTCTCTTTCTGTCTGTCCTCTCTGTCTGTCCTCTCTTTCTGTCAGTCTTCTCTGTCTGTCCTCTCTGTCTGTCCTCTCTGTCTGTCCTCTCTGTCTGTCTTCTCTGTCTGTCCTCTCTTTCTGTCTGTCCCCTCTTTCTGTCTGTCCTCTCTGTCTGTCCCCTCTTTCTGTCTGTCCTCTCTGTCTGTCCCCTCTTTCTGTCTGTCCTCTCTATCTGTCCTCTCTGTCTGTCCTCTCTTTCTGTCTGTCCTCTCTGTCTGTCTTCTCTGTCTGTCTTCTCTGTCTGTCCTCTCTCTGTCTTCTCTGTCTGTCTTCTCTGTCTGTCCTCTCTCTCTGTCCTCTCTGTCTGTCCTCTCTGTCTGTCTGTCCTCTCTATCTGTCCTCTCTGTCTGTCCTCTCTTTCTGTCTGTCCTCTCTGTCTGTCTTCTCTGTCTGTCCCCTCTTTCTGTCTGTCCTCTCTATCTGTCCTCTCTGTCTGTCCTCTCTTTCTGTCTGTCCTCTCTGTCTGTCTTCTCTGTCTGTCTTCTCTGTCTGTCCTCTCTCTCTGTCCTCTCTGTCTGTCCTCTCTTTCTGTCTGTCCTCTCTGTCTGTCCTGTCTGTCTGTCCTTTCTGTCTGTCATTTCTGTTTGTCCTCTCTGTCTGTCATTTCTCTGTCTGTCCTATTTATTCCCTTACTGCTGTCCTCTCTCTGTCTGTCCTCTCTCTGTACGATTCGATACTGTGATTGTACTGTATTGCGTTTCGATGTTCCAAACATATTGCTCACTATACAGCATGTCTGCAATAGACAAGAGAGAAAATGGGGAAATGTTTGATCAGTCATGGCATAATAAACGATGAAAACATGTTGGCTCACCTTTTTAAAATACTGAGGCTAAGATTTAGAAGGAGAAATACCAGAGTATTGGCGTAGGTACAGCAGACTAGCCCTGGCTAACATCAACTACCTAGCAAAAAAAAAAAAAAAAATACCCCACTGGGCATGTCAACATGTAAATGTGGGTAATATTTGGTTGAGACGTTGGTCACCGAGATGTTTTTTTCTCTGTACTATCGAGTTTGTAAACTATACTCGACGACTAATTAGCTAAATGTAAATATTGGAGTGAGGTTGGAGTGAGGTTGAGAACACATTGTGATCTGATTTGACCAGAACATAAACTCAACAGGGATTATCACCAGTCCATAAACTCAACAGGGATTATCACCCGTCCATAAACTCAACAGAGATTATCACCAGTCCATAAACTCAACAGGTATTATCACCCGTCCATAAACTCAACAGGGATTATCACCAGTCCATAAACTCAACAGGGATTATCACCAGTCCATAAACTCAACAGGGATTATCACCCGTCCATAAACTCAACAGAGATTATCACCAGTCCATAAACTCAACAGGGATTATCACCCGTCCATAAACTCAACAGGGATTATCACCAGTCCATAAACTCAACAGAGATTATCACCAGTCCATAAACTCAACAGGGATTATCACCCGTCCATAAACTCAACAGGGATTATCACCAGTCCATAAACTCAACAGGGATTATCACCAGTCCATAAACTCAACAGGGATTATCACCAGTCCATAAACTCAACAGGGATTATCACCAGTCCATAAACTCAACAGGGATTATCACCAGTCCATAAACTCAACAGGGATTATCACCAGTCCATAAACTCAACAGGGATTATCACCCATCCATAAACTCAACAGGGATTATCACCATTTATCACCAGTCCATAAACTCAACAGGGATTATCACCAGTCCATAAACTCAACAGGGATTATCACCAGTCCATAAACTCAACAGGGATTATCACCCATCTATAAACTCAACAGGGATTATCACCAGTCCATAAACTCAACAGGGATTATCACCAGTCCATAAACTCAACAGGGATTATCACCCATCTATAAACTCAACAGGGATTATCACCAGTCCATAAACTCAACAGGGATTATCACCAGTCCATAAACTCAACAGGGATTATCACCAGTCCATAAACTCAACAGGGATTATCTCCAGTCCATAAACTCAACAGGGATTATCACCAGTCCATAAACTCAACAGGGATTATCACCAGTCCATAAACTCAACAGGGATTATCACCCATCCATAAACTCAACAGGGATTATCACCAGTCCATAAACTCAACAGGGATTATCACCAGTCCATAAACTCAACAGGGATTATCACCAGTCCATAAACTCAACAGGGATTATCACCAGTCCATAAACTCAACAGGGATTATCACCCGTCCATAAACTCAACAGGGATTATCACCAGTCCATAAACTCAACAGGGATTATCACCAGTCTATAAACTCAACAGGGATTATCACCAGTCCATAAACTCAACAGGGATTATCACCAGTCCATAAACTCAACAGGGATTATCACCAGTCCATAAACTCAACAGGGATTATCACCAGTCCATAAACTCAACAGGGATTATCACCAGTCCATAAACTCAACAGGGATTATCTCCAGTCCATAAACTCAACAGGGATTATCACCAGTCCATAAACTCAACAGGGATTATCACCAGTCCATAAACTCAACAGGGATTATCCACCAGTCCATAAACTCAACAGGGATTATCACCCGTCTATAAACTCAACAGGGATTATCACCAGTCCATAAACTCAACAGGGATTATCACCAGTCCATAAACTCAACAGGGATTATCACCCGTCCATAAACTCAACAGGGATTATCACCCGTCCATAAACTCAACAGGGATTATCACCAGTCCATGAAGTGTGTTGATTAGATGTTAAGAAGTAGTTGCCATTTTGTGATGTAAATTTCTTTACATTAAATAAGGATGAGAACTAAGGGAAAGCACCCTGATATGTCGATTTCTGCTCACGGTGCAGAATGTATTTTACAGAGTTAAGGCCTCTTCTGCTGTCGGCTGTTGTCATTCTGTGGAGCACAATTAAAGCAGTGTCTGGGGAAAGTGTTATGTAAACCTTTGTCCATCAAAAAAAACATGTCAAAATGTATTTATTGCATCACAAAATGGATGTGCAATCGCCCTAAAATCTATATAAAAAAATATTTGTAAAAAACCTTTCTGGCACAGGCTTGTGGAAACACAGATTAGATTGATAATAAACTGTAAAACGACGGAACAGGCTTTGTTGACTTTAACTTCCTAACAACTCTATCACCCCCTTCCTCATTGGCCCTCCCACTGCCCCCTTCTCATCCCTTTACTCATTGGCCCTCCCACTGCCCCCTTCTCATCCCTTTCCTCATTGGCCCTCCCACTGCCCCCTTCTCATCCCTTTCCTCATTGCTCGACGAGTAATTAGCTAAATGTAAATATTGGAGTGAGGTTGAGAACACATTGTGATTTGATTTGACCAGAACATAAACTCAACAGGGATTATCACCAGTCCATAAACTCAACAGGGATTATCACCAGTCCATAAACTCAACAGGGATTATCACCAGTCCATAAACTCAACAGGGATTATCACCCATCCATAAACTCAACAGGGATTATCTCCAGTCCATGAACTCAACAGGGATTATCACCCATCTATAAACTCAACAGGGATTATCACCAGTCCATAAACTCAACAGGGATTATCACCAGTCCATAAACTCAACAGGGATTATCACCCATCTATAAACTCAACAGGGATTATCACCAGTCCATAAACTCAACAGGGATTATCACCAGTCCATAAACTCAACAGGGATTATCACCAGTCCATGAACTCAACAGGGATTATCACCAGTCCATAAACTCAACAGGCATTATCACCAGTCCATAAACTCAACAGGGATTATCACCCATCCATAAACTCAACAGGGATTATCTCCAGTCCATAAACTCAGCAGGGATTATCACCCATCCATAAACTCAACAGGGATTATCACCCATCCATAAACTCAACAGGGATTATCACCAGTCCATAAACTCAACAGGGATTATCACCAGTCCATCAACTCAACAGGGATTATCACCAGTCCATAAACTCAACAGGGATTATCACCAGTCCATAAACTCAACAGGGATTATCACCAGTCCATAAACTCAACAGGGATTATCACCCATCCATAAACTCAACAGGGATTATCACCATTTATCACCAGTCCATAAACTCAACAGGGATTATCACCAGTCCATAAACTCAACAGGGATTATCACCAGTCCATAAACTCAACAGGGATTATCACCAGTCCATGAACTCAACAGGGATTATCACCCATCTATAAACTCAACAGGGATTATCACCAGTCCATAAACTCAACAGGGATTATCACCAGTCCATAAACTCAACAGGGATTATCACCCATCTATAAACTCAACAGGGATTATCACCAGTCCATAAACTCAACAGGGATTATCACCAGTCCATAAACTCAACAGGGATTATCACCAGTCCATAAACTCAACAGGGATTATCACCAGTCCATAAACTCAACAGGGATTATCACCAGTCCATAAACTCAACAGGGATTATCACCCATCCATAAACTCAACAGGGATTATCACCATTTATCACCAGTCCATAAACTCAACAGGGATTATCACCAGTCCATAAACTCAACAGGGATTATCACCAGTCCATAAACTCAACAGGGATTATCACCCATCTATAAACTCAACAGGGATTATCACCAGTCCATAAACTCAACAGGGATTATCACCAGTCCATAAACTCAACAGGGATTATCACCCATCTATAAACTCAACAGGGATTATCACCAGTCCATAAACTCAACAGGGATTATCACCAGTCCATAAACTCAACAGGGATTATCACCAGTCCATAAACTCAACAGGGATTATCTCCAGTCCATAAACTCAACAGGGATTATCACCAGTCCATAAACTCAACAGGGATTATCACCAGTCCATAAACTCAACAGGGATTATCACCCATCCATAAACTCAACAGGGATTATCACCAGTCCATAAACTCAACAGGGATTATCACCAGTCCATAAACTCAACAGGGATTATCACCAGTCCATAAACTCAACAGGGATTATCACCAGTCCATAAACTCAACAGGGATTATCACCCGTCCATAAACTCAACAGGGATTATCACCAGTCCATAAACTCAACAGGGATTATCACCAGTCTATAAACTCAACAGGGATTATCACCAGTCCATAAACTCAACAGGGATTATCACCAGTCCATAAACTCAACAGGGATTATCACCAGTCCATAAACTCAACAGGGATTATCACCAGTCCATAAACTCAACAGGGATTATCACCAGTCCATAAACTCAACAGGGATTATCTCCAGTCCATAAACTCAACAGGGATTATCACCAGTCCATAAACTCAACAGGGATTATCACCAGTCCATAAACTCAACAGGGATTATCCACCAGTCCATAAACTCAACAGGGATTATCACCCGTCTATAAACTCAACAGGGATTATCACCAGTCCATAAACTCAACAGGGATTATCACCAGTCCATAAACTCAACAGGGATTATCACCCGTCCATAAACTCAACAGGGATTATCACCCGTCCATAAACTCAACAGGGATTATCACCAGTCCATGAAGTGTGTTGATTAGATGTTTAGAAGTAGTTGCCATTTTGTGATGTAAATTTCTTTACATTAAATAAGGATGAGAACTAAGGGAAAGCACCCTGATATGTCGATTTCTGCTCACGGTGCAGAATGTATTTTACAGAGTTAAGGCCTCTTCTGCTGTCGGCTGTTGTCATTCTGTGGAACACAATTAAAGCAGTGTCTTGGGAAAGTGTTATGTAAACCTTTGTCCATCAAAAAAAACATGTCAAAATGTATTTATTGCATCACAAAATGGATGTGCAATCGCCCTAAAATCTATATAAAAAAATATTTGTAAAAAACCTTTCTGGCACAGGCTTGTGGAAACACAGATTAGATTGATAATAAACTGTAAAACGACGGAACAGGCTTTGTTGACTTTAACTTCCTAACAACTCTATCACCCCCTTCCTCATTGGCCCTCCCACTGCCCCCTTCTCATCCCTTTACTCATTGGCCCTCCCACTGCCCCCTTCTCATCCCTTTCCTCATTGGCCCTCCCACTGCCCCCTTCTCATCCCTTTCCTCATTGCTCGACGAGTAATTAGTTAAATGTAAATATTGGAGTGAGGTTGAGAACACATTGTGATTTGATTTGACCAGAACATAAACTCAACAGGGATTATCACCAGTCCATAAACTCAACAGGGATTATCACCAGTCCATAAACTCAACAGGGATTATCACCAGTCCATAAACTCAACAGGGATTATCACCCATCCATGAACTCAACAGGGATTATCACCAGTCCATAAACTCAACAGGGATTATCACCAGTCCATAAACTCAACAGGGATTATCACCCATCCATAAACTCAACAGGGATTATCACCAGTCCATAAACTCAACAGGGATTATCACCAGTCCATAAACTCAACAGGGATTATCACCCATCTATAAACTCAACAGGGATTATCTCCAGTCCATAAACTCAACAGGGATTATCACCCGTCCATAAACTCAACAGGGATTATCACCAGTCCATAAACTCAACAGGGATTATCACCAGTCCATAAACTCAACAGGGATTATCACCAGTCCATAAACTCAACAGGGATTATCACCAGTCCATAAACTCAACAGGGATTATCACCCATCTATAAACTCAACAGGGATTATCTCCAGTCCATAAACTCAACAGGGATTATCACCCGTCCATAAACTCAACAGGGATTATCACCAGTCCATAAACTCAACAGGGATTATCACCCGTCCATAAACTCAACAGGGATTATCACCAGTCCATAAACTCAACAGGGATTATCACCAGTCCATAAACTCAACAGGGATTATCACCCATCTATAAACTCAACAGGGATTATCACCAGTCCATAAACTCAACAGGGATTATCACCAGTCCATAAACTCAACAGGGATTATCACCAGTCCATAAACTCAACAGGGATTATCACCAGTCCATAAACTCAACAGGGATTATCACCAGTCCATAAACTCAACAGGGATTATCCACCAGTCCATAAACTCAACAGGGATTATCACCCGTCTATAAACTCAACAGGGATTATCACCAGTCCATAAACTCAACAGGGATTATCACCAGTCCATAAACTCAACGGGGATTATCACCAGTCCATAAACTCAACAGGGATTATCACCAGTCCATAAACTCAACAGGGATTATCCACCAGTCCATAAACTCAACAGGGATTATCACCCATCTATAAACTCAACAGGGATTATCACCAGTCCATGAAGTGTGTTGATTAGATGTTTAGAAGTAGTTGCCATTTTGTGATGTAAACTTCTTTACATTAAATAAGGATGAGAACTAAGGGAAAGCACCCTGATATGTCGATTTCTGCTCACGGTGCAGAATGTATTTTACAGAGTTAAGGCCTCTTCTGCTGTCGGCTGTTGTCATTCTGTGGAACACAATTAAAGCAGTGTCTTGGGAAAGCGTTATGTAAACCTTTGTCCATCAAAAAAAACATGTCAAAATGTATTTATTGCATCACAAAATGGATGTGCAATCGCCCTAAAATCTATATAAAAAAATATTTGTAAAAAACCTTTCTGGCACAGGCTTGTGGAAACACAGATTAGATTGATAATAAACTGTAAAACGACGGAACAGGCTTTGTTGACTTTAACTTCCTAACAACTCTATCACCCCCTTCCTCATTGGCCCTCCCACTGCCCCCTTCTCATCCCTTTCCTCATTGGCCCTCCCACTGCCCCCTTCTCATCCCTTTCCTCATTGGCCCTCCCACTGCCCCCTTCTCATCCCTTTCCTCATTGGCCCTCCCACTGCCCCCTTCTCATCCCTTTCCTCATTGGCCCTCCCACTGCCCCCTTCTCATCCCCTTCCTCATTGGCCCTCCCACTGCCCCCTTCTCATCCCCTTCCTCATTGGCCCTCCCACTGCCCCCCTTGCAGTCAGGTAAATACTTCAGGCAGGTTGACATTGCCTGTAGTGGTTCTGCCTCTGTAGACTTTGAGTCCCCAAGACTCACAGTTGCTGTAAAGTGGGAAAAGCAAAATTATCTAGAGAATATTTTTTTAATTGAACCCTTATTTTAAATTAGGCAAGCTCGAGAAAGTATTCCAAGGTCACGGAATAGGTTGTGATTTGAACTCAGAGACCCTCTTCCCCTTGTTACCTTTCATATTCATATGAATGGTTGACAGGAGGCCGTTTGATAGGGTTCTGTATAGAACACGAGGCCGTTTGTCAGGGTTCTGTATAGAACACGAGGCCGTTTGTTAGGGTTCTGTATAGAACACGAGGCCGTTTGTCAGGGTTCTGTATAGAACACGAGGCCGTTTGTTAGGGTTCTGTATAGAACACGAGGCCGTTTGTCAGGGTTCTGTATAGAACATGAGGCCGTTTGTCAGGGTTTTGTATAGAACATGAGGCCGTTTGTCAGGGTTCTGTATAGAACATGGGGCCGTTTGTCAGGGTTCTGTATAGAACATGAGGCCGTTTGTCAGGGTTCTGTATAGAACACGAGGCCGTTTGTTAGGGTTCTGTATAGAACACGAGGCTGTTTGTCAGGGTTCTGTATAGAACACAAGGCTGTTTGTTAGGGTTCTGTATAGAACATGACGCCGTTTGTCAGGGTTTTGTATAGAACATGAGGCCGTTTGTCAGGGTTCTGTATAGAACATGGGGCCGTTTGTCAGGGTTCTGTATAGAACACGATGTCGTTTGTCAGGGTTCTGTATAGAACATGAGGCCGTTTGTCAGGGTTCTGTATAGAACATGAGGCCGTTTGTCAGGGTTCTGTATAGAACACGATGTCATTTGTCAGGGTTCTGTATAGAACTTGAGGCTGTTTGTCAGGGTTTTATATAGAAAACAAGGCCGTTTGTCAGGGTTCTGTATAGAACACGGGCCATTTGTCAGGGTTCTGTATAGAACTTGAGGCTGTTTGTTAGAGTTCTGTATAGAACACGATGTCGTTTGTCAGGGTTCTGTATTGAACACGAGGTCGTTTGTCAGGGTTCTGTATAGAACACAAGGCTGTTTCTCAGGGTTCTGTATAGAACATGGATCCGTTTGTCAGGGTTCTGTATAGAACACAAAGCCGTTTGTCAGGGTTCTGTATTGAACACAAGGTCGTTTGTCAGGGTTCTGTATAGAACACAATGTTGATTGTCAGGGTTCTGTATAGAACATGAGGCCGTTTGTCAGGGTTTTGTATAGAACATGAGGCCGTTTGTCAGGGTTCTGTATAGAACATGGGGCCGTTTGTCAGGGTTCTGTATAGAATATGAGGCCATTTGTCAGGGTTCTGTATAGAACACGAGGCCGTTTGTTAGGGTTCTGTATAGAACACGAGGCTGTTTGTCAGGGTTCTGTATAGAACACAAGGCTGTTTGTTAGGGTTCTGTATAGAACACGAGGCCGTTTGTCAGGGTTCTGTATAGAACATGACGCCGTTTGTCAGGGTTTTGTATAGAACATGAGGCCGTTTGTCAGGGTTCTGTATAGAACATGGGGCCGTTTGTCAGGGTTCTGTATAGAACACGATGTCGTTTGTCAGGGTTCTGTATAGAACATGAGGCTGTTTGTCAGGGTTCTGTATAGAACATGAGGCCGTTTGTCAAGGTTCTGTATAGAACACGATGTCGTTTGTCAGGGTTCTGTATAGAACTTGAGGCTGTTTGTCAGGGTTTTATATAGAAAACAAGGCCGTTTGTCAGGGTTCTGTATAGAACACGGGCCGTTTGTCAGGGTTCTGTATAGAACATGGGACGTTTGTCAGGGTTCTATATAGAACACGAGGCCGTTTGTCAGGGTTCTGTATAGAACACGGGCCGTTTGTCAGGGTTTTGTATAGAACATGGGGCCGTTTGTCAGGGTTCTGTATAGAACACGATGTCGTTTGTCAGGGTTCTGTATAGAACATGGGGCCGTTTGTCAGGGTTCTGTATAGAACTTGAGGCTGTTTGTTAGAGTTCTGTATAGAACACGATGTCGTTTGTCAGGGTTCTGTATTGAACACGAGGTCGTTTGTCAGGGTTCTGTATTGAACACAAGGTCGTTTGTCAGGGTTCTGTATAGAACACGATGTCGTTTGTCAGGGTTCTGTATAGAACATGGGGCCGTTTGTCAGGGTTCTGTATAGAACACAAGGCTGTTTCTCAGAGTTCTGTATAGAACATGGATCCGTTTGTCAGGGTTCTGTATAGAACACAAAGTCGTTTGTCAGGGTTCTGTATTGAACACAAGGTCGTTTGTCAGGGTTCTGTATAGAACACAGGGCCGTTTGTCAGGGTTCTGTATAGAACATGGATCCGTTTGTCAGGGTTCTGTATAGAACACGGGGTCGTTTGTCAGGGTTCTGTATAGAACACGGGGCCATTTGTCAGGGTTCTGTATAGAACACGAGGTCGTTTTTCAGGGTTCTGTATAGAACACGGGCCGTTTGTCAGGGTTCTGTATAGAACTCGAGGCTGTTTGTTAGGGTTCTGTATAGAACACGATGTCGTTTGTCAGGGTTCTGTATAGAACACGGGGCCATTTGACAGGGTTCTGTATAGAACACTGGGTTGTTTGTCAGTGTTCTGTATAGAACACAGGGCCATTTGTCAGGGTTCTGTATAGAACACGAGGGCGTTTGTCAGGGTTCTGTATAGAACACGAGGCTGTTTGTTTGGGTTCTGTGTAGAACACGAGGTCTTTTTTCAGGGTTCTGTATAGAACACGAGGTCGTTTGTCAGGGGTCTGTATAGAACACGAGGTCATTTTTCAGGGTTCTGAATAGAACATGAGGTCGTTTGTCACGGTTCTGTATAGAACATGGGCCGTTTGTCAGGGTTCTGTATAGAACACGAGGTTGTTTGTCAGGGTTCTCTGTTAATCTTTCTGCATTTAGATATACTTAGACTGTACATTTGTACATCCACTGTTAGATGAAAAACCGCCCCAGACCATTATTCCTCCTTCAGCAAACTTTACAGTTGGCCTATGCATGCGCTGTAAAGCTCGCCGCCATTGGACTCTGGAGCAGTGAAAACGCGTTCTCTGGAGTGATTAATCACGCTTCACCATCTGGCAGTCCGACGGATGATTCTGGGTTTGGCGGATACTAACAACATGCTTTGAGTAAAGCCAGGGTGTCTATGTATGCGGATGACTCAACACTGTACATGTCATCTACCACAGCGACTGAAATGACTGCAACACTTAACTAAGAGCTGCAGTTAGTTTCATAATGGGTGGCAAGAAATAAGTTAGTCCTAAATATTTAAAAAACTAAAAGCGTTGTATTTGGGACAAATAATTCACTAAACCCTCAACCTCAACTACATCGTGTAATAAACCCACTGAGCAAGTTGAGGTGACTAAACTGCTTGGAGTAACCCTGGATTATAAACTGTCATGGTCCAAACATATTGATACAACAGTAGGGCAGAACCCCTAGGTCCTGGAGAATAGGAAATGGAGGACATCAGGTGGGTCTGGGTGTTGGGCAGAACCCCTAGGTCCTGGAGAACAGATAATGGAGGACATCAGGTGGATCTACATCTGGGTGTTGGGCAGAACCCCTAGGTCCTGGAGAACAGTTAATGGAGGACATCAGGTGGATCTACATCTGGGTGTTGGGCAGAACCCCTAGGTCCTGGAGAACAGTTAATGGAGGACATCAGGTGGATCTACATCTGGGTGTTGGGCAGAACCCCTAGGTCCTGGAGAACAGGAAATGGAGGACATCAGGTGGGTCTGGGTGTTGGGCAGAACCACTAGGTCCTGGAGAACAGGAAATGGAGGACATCAGGTGGGTCTGGGTGTTGGGCCGAACCACTAGGTCCTGGAGAACAGGAAATGGAGGACATCAGGTGGGTCTGGGTGTTGGGCAGAACCACTAGGTCCTGGGGAACAGGAAATGGAGGACATCAGGTGGGTCTGGGTGTTGGGCCGAACCACTAGGTCCTGGAGAACAGGAGCAGAGTTAAAGGGAACAGGGTAGGAGACAGAGACGTAAACAAGCAAACACACAGGTTACACTGTACAGTGAGAAAATGTGACGGTGCAGTGTTATAGATGGGAGATATGTAATTTTCAACACTTTTGGAAGGTTTAGCCTCACCTCAAGCTCGTCCCCCTCCAACTCAGAGCACAGAGAATCAGACTGATCCAAACTCCATGGTTCTGGTAAATGGGAAAGCTCCTGGGGGGCTCGGACAGTCGACGGTCCTGAAGTCATTTGGAGAGGTAAAATGAAGAAGAACATGTTTATAAACTCAGTAATAATTACAATTTCTTGCTTCTTTAAATGTCAAACCAAAGCTTAACATACGTTGTCTACTTGTCTAGTTGTCTAGTTGTCTAGTTGTCTTGTTAGATTCGTCCCATCGTAGAGCGTCAGGGCTTTCAGTGGTGGACCATCCAACTGCTCCAACTGGAGAAGAACTAGAATCCTCTGTGAGCCTCATCTAACATAATCTAATAGAAACATCATCCTCTGTGAGCCTCATCTAATCAAATCAAATCAAATCAAATCAAATTTATTTATATAGCCCTTCGTACATCAGCTGATGATCTAATGTAATCTAATAGAAACATCATCCTCCATGAGCCTGATCTAACATAATCTAATAGAAACATCACTAGAATCCTCTGTGAGCCTCATCTAACATAATCTAATAGAAACATCATCCTCTGTGAGCCTCATCTAACGTAATCTCACAGAAACATCATCCTCTGTGAGGCTGATCTAACGTAATCTCACAGAAACATCATCCTCTGTGAGCCTGATCTGACGTAATCTAATAGAAACATCATCCTCTGTGAGCCAGATCTAACGTAATCTAACAGAAACATCATCCTCTTTGAGCCTCATCTAACATAATCTAATAGAAACATCATCCTCTGTGAGCCTCATCTAATGTAATCTAATAGAAACATCATCCTCTGTGAGCCTCATCTAACGTAATCTAACAGAAACATACAGAACATGATGGGTCACTTACAGTTAACATGTGGAACACCATTCCCTATATAGGGCCCTGTTATTTCACCAGAGCAGAGCGTTGGCTCGTGGCCGTCTTGTGACACAAACACATGTCGCTGCATTGTGTTTTCTGGGGCCCGTCAGCAGGAAGACAGGCCCTGTATCCACAGACGGCATGTCATGACCATGTCAAGGGAAAGCTTGCTCTCTCTCGTTCTGCTCGTGTCCCAAATGGCACCATATTCCTTATTTAGTGAACTTATTTTGATTTATTTTTCAGTGCACTTTGTCCTCTTAATTCTAGACAGAAGTCTGCAGTATCACAGACACTTAGTGCGTTCCTATTGCCTAAATAGTGCAGTACTTTTGTTCAGGACCAATTGGGACACAGTCATTCCTTTATTTACTGTTGAAGATACACTAAGTATACCAAAGATTAGGAAAACCTTCACTAATATTGAGTTACACCCCACTTTTGCCCTCAGAACAGCCTCACTTCGTCGGGGCAGGGACTCTACAAGGTGTCTAAAGCTTTCCACAGGGATGCTGGCCCCAATGCTGATGTTGACTCTGGTGCTTCCCACAGCTGTCTCACGTTGGCTGGATGTCCTTTGGGTGGTTGACTATTCTTGATACTCACGGGAAGCGTGAAAAACCCAGCAGCCTTGCAGTTCTTGACACATTCAAACCGGTTCGCCTGGCACCTACTACCATACCCTGTTCAAAGAATATTTTGTCTTGCCCAGTCACCCTCTGAATGACACACATACACAATCCACGTCTTAATTGTCTCAAGGCTTCAAAATTATTATTTAACCTCTCTAGGGTAGGGGGCAGCATTTGGAATTTTGGATGAAAAGCATGCCCAAATTAAACGGCCTGCTACTCGGGCCCAGAAGATATGATATGCATATGCACTGGTAGATTTGGATAGAAAACACTCTAAAGTTTCCAAAACTGTTAAAATAGTGTCTGTGAGTATAACAGCACTGATTTAGCAGGTGAAAACCTGAGAAAAATACATTCAGGAAGTCGTTTTGGTTTTGGTTTTGTAGTTTTCTATTCCATGCCATTACAGTATCCATTGACTTAGGACTCCATTTGCTGTTCCTATGCCTTCCACTAGAGGTCAACAGTCTTTATAATAATCGTTTCAGGCTTGTATTCTTATAAATGAGGGAGTAAGACCAGTCTGAACGAGTGGACCCTAATGTGACACAGAGTTTTTTCAGGTTCTTGTGCATTTCTTGTTTACCTTTTATATTGACGACGTTGTTGTCCTGTTGAAATATTATAGATCATTTAGGCTAAAAAACAACCTGAGGATTGAATATAAACATCGTTTGACATGTTTCTATGAACTTTACGGATACATTTTGGATTTTTTTGTCTGATTGTTTTGACTGAGTTTGAGCCTGTGGATTACTGAAGAAAACGCGCTAACAAAACTGAGGTTTTTGGATATAAAGAGACTTCATCGAACATAAGGAACATTTATTGAGTAAGTGAATGTCTTCTGATTGCCACCATATGAAGATCATCAAAGGTAAGGGATTCATTTCATCTCTATTTCTGAGTTTTGTAACGCTTTTGCTTGGCTGGTTACTGTTTGTAATAATTTTTCAAATGGGCTATGTTCTGGGCTGGGTATGTTCTGGGCTAGGTATGTTCTGGGCTAGGTATGTTCTGGGCTAGGTATGTTCTGGGCTAGGTATGTTCTGGGCTAGGTATGTTCTGGGCTAGGTATGTTCTGGGCTGGGTATGTTCTGGGCTGGGTATGTTCTGGGCTGGGTATGTTCTGGGCTAGGTATGTTCTGGGCTAGGTATGTTCTGGGCTAGGTATGTTCTGGGCTAGGTATGTTCTGGGCTAGGTATGTTCTGGGCTAGGTATGTTCTGGGCTAGGTATGTTCTGGGCTAGGTATGTTCTGGGCTAGGTATGTTCTGGGCTAGGTATGTTCTGGGCTGGGTATGCTTTCGCCGAAAAGCATTTTATAAATATGACACTGTGGTTGGTTTAACAAGAAGTTAATCTTTAAACCTATGTAAAATATATTGTGTTTACTGAATTTTTATAATGAGCATTTCTGTAATTGAATTTGGCGCTCTGCAACCTCACTGGATGTTGGCCAGGTGGGACGCTAGCGTCCCCTAGAGAGGTTTCAACCTGTCTCCTGCCTTTTATCTAAAGACAGTAGACGAGCAAAGTAAAGATTGAATGTGAAAAGCTTCCTTTTTTGCTGTTCAACCTTCAAAACAGCCTTCAAATCTTCTAAACTCACAAAGTCAGTGAAAAGGCACACACACCACTACACTCAGGGTGATGCTTTGAATATAACCCTCACTATCGTGGAGAGAGAGAGAGAGAGAGAGAGAGAGAGAGAGAGAGAGAGAGAGAGAATATTGCCCAGATTCAGCTTAAATGAGAGAGGTAGAGAATCACCCAGATTCAGCTTAAATTAGAGAGGAAGTCTCAACACCTGTTCTTGACATGCACTTTTAGTATAACTTTCATTTAATATTAAGCAGCATGGTCTTGCAGGAGAGCGTTTTAGCAAGATTTATTCAATTATTAATGAGAACATTAAAATGTTCCCAAACTTCAGGCCAAGAGGTTGGGGACACCTTGTAATTCATAACAAGTAACTTTTTTAAAGGGATGATTTTAGTAGTAAACAGTCTTATCCAGAGCATATCGACAGATGTTATACGTAGTTGGCTTGGGGATTCAAATCAGGGACCTTTTTTATTATTCGCCCAAAGCTCTCAACCGTGGTGTGTGTGTGTGTGTGTGTGTGTGTGTGTGTGTGTGTGTGTGTGTGTGTACACTGTATGTTGGTTTTTTGTATTCACAGTGATTTGTTCAAATAAAGTCGAAGAAGAAGAAGGTTTTGATGGTTAAATGTTTGATTTGTTATTCCTAAGGTATTTATTTTGAGGAGAGGCAAAATAAATTCCAGTACAAACGGCAGCACAGTAGAACAGGCTAACAGGCTAACAGGCTAACAGGCTAACATGCGAACAGGCTAACAGGCTAACAGACTAACATGCTAACAGGCTAACAGGCTAACATGCTTACAAGCCATGTCGTTCTTAACGCGAAAGCGTTATAGAGGCCTTCCACAGGTCTCCTGTTTTCCCCCGGCAACCCCTCGGCAACGTCCCGGCAACGTCCCGGCAACGCCCTTGGCTGTGTGAACCCTGTAAACCAAGCAGAAAGGGGAACAGTCTGATACTAAACAGATGGATGTTGAGTAGACTATATGTTAACACAGAGAGGGTTCACCCACACACACACACACACACACAACTTTCCAGCAAGGTTCATCGAACAGTTTTTGTGTTTTGGAAACATATTTGTTTGTGATATCCACCACCATGTTCTCACCAGACTGTTCCCACAATGTAATGAAACATTCTGGGAACCTTTAAAGAACAGATTAAATGTGACTTGGACTAAATGTGTTCTGGCAACATTCTTGCCATGTCAGCGAATGTTTTAAACAAACATTGTATAATTATATATATTTTTTTTGTGTGTTATGAAAAACATTTGTGATTCGTTTCCTAGGAAACTAGGTGTCTGTCACTACATCACTACCTCACAGGAGAGACATTTGAATGGAAACTTTTATTTTTTATTATTGTTTATTATTATTTATTTTTTATCTAAATGTGTTTTTTGGCAGATGTACTTTCTGGAACATGTGAAGTTTCAAAATAACAAACTTCCATAAATACAAATAACATTGTTAAATTACGATCCTAGTTGGTTTAGTCACAGAACAAGACGGAAACCTTCCCTCTAGCCATGATTGGCTGGCATATTGGATGGGCTGAACAAGCCAGGAGATGAGTTTGGATTGGTCTGTCATGTAGCATGCTTCTGTCTATAACGTGAGCTGTTCAATATGTGTTGACAGTCCTTTCTATCGTGCCGTTTTTTGAAAGATGTCACCGAGAACTACAAAAGTGTTGCTACTTTTCCCAACAACATTGATACCCTGAATTTAGCAGGCTAAACGCTATCGACAGATCATTTGGGGAAAAGTGATGGGCTACTTTCTGCACACGCCACGGTCAGTATGAACCAGTGTGAACCAGAGAGACTTGACACAACGCTGGCCGAATAAGATGTAGCTACAAACAAACCGGAGTTAAATGGTTCCAGTCTGTGACGCGTTCATCCATGTGTACGGGTGACGGGAGACTAGCTACGTTTTCAGATATGCGTTTCAAATTTTGTCAGAAAGTAATTTTCATTGCAAGTTAAAGTTTACTGTTAGCTAGCTAGCTAAAGTCAGCTGGCTGTCTCGCTAGCTAACGCTACGTGTATGATCTGTGTAGTAATATTATTCATATCTCAGAGCCATTTGCATTGCTAGTTAAAGCCTCATGTTGACTAATTAGCTAACATTGAACCTAGTTGGTTAGCTTTAGCTACCTGCAGGTTCATACTACAGCTATGACAATCAGTTTGTATTGGTAGTAGTATGAGTTGGGATTATGCCGGTTCATACCTAGCTACATGTCTAAACCTGGCAGCATCCTTATGCTAAAGCATGGTGGTGGCAGCATCATCCTGTGGGGATGTTTTTACAGCGGCAGGGAAAGGGAGTCTAGTCAGGATCGAGAGAAAGATGAACGGAGCAAAATACAGAGAGATCCTTGATGAAACCCTGCTCCAGAGCCCTCAGGACCTCAGACTGGGGTGAAGGTTCACCTTCCAACAAGACAACGACCCTAAGCACACAGCCAGGACAACGCAGGAGTGGTTTCGGACAACTGAATGTCCTTGAGTGGCCCAGCCAGTGTTCGGACTTGAACCCGATCAAACATCTCTGGAGAGACCTGAAAATAGCTGTGCAGCGATGCTCCCCATCCAACCTGACAGAGCTTGAGTGGATCTGCAGAGAAGAACGGGAGAAACTCCCCATTTAGAGGTGTGACAAGCTTGTAGCGTCATACCAAAGAAGACTTGAGGCTGTAATCTCTGCCAAAGGTGTTTCAACAAAGTACTGAGTAGTTATGTACATGTGATATTTCCGTTTGAAATGTTTAATAAATTTTGCTAAAATTCCCAAAATCTGTTTTTACTTTATTTTTACCTGAACAAGGCAGCTAGCCCACTGTTCCTAGGCTGTCATTGTAAATAAGAATGTGTTCTTTTAACTGACTTGCCTGGATAAATAAAAAATGAAATAAATAAATGACGACGTCGATCCTTCTAACATTTGGGTGTTCTAGGGAATAAGCAACTGTCACGACTCCTACCGAAGGTGGCTCCCCTTCCTTTTCGGGTGGCGCTCGGCGGTCGTCGTCACCGGCCTACTAGCTGCCACTGATCCTTTTCTCCCCACCTCCCCCCTTTGTCTGTTTATTAGTTACACCTGTGTTTAGTTAGGTTAATTGGTTAGGCTTTATTATCCAGTCGGCCCGCCTGCTGGGTGTGGGGGATTGTATCACAGTATGTGTACCCGTGTACACGCCTGTAAGTCATGGTTGTTCGTGTACGTGTGTTGTTCGGGACTGTTTAGTTCCCATGCGTTTTGGGGTATTTGTGGCGTCGTTTTCACCTGTGTGGTGAATAAAGAAGTAGCGCTGAACTCTGAACTCTCTGATTCCTGCGTCTGACTTTTTTCTCCACTACACCCCGGGCATTACAGCCACATTCACTTGTTTCTGTGTTTCTTTCATAACAGAGAAATCCATATCAACTTACAATTGACAAAGGAGCGTAAAACCTCACATCATTTCACTAGAACATAAATTAAAAGGACTATTGGATCATAATGGTCACGTCTCAGGAACGTGTTGTTGCAGATCTGTTCGAGAAGTTCCTATATCCAAACACTGAAGACAAACATTACCTCAGGAACGTGTTGTTCCAGATCAGTTCGAGAAGTTCCTATATCCAAACGCTGAAGACAAACATTACCTCAGGAACGTGTTGTTCCAGATCTGTTCGAGAAGTTCCTATATCCAAACGCTGAAGACAAATATTACCTCAGGAACGTGTTGTTCCAGATCTGTTCGAGAAGTTCCTATATCCAAACGCTGAAGACAAAACATTACCTCAGGAACGTGTTGTTCCAGATCTGTTCGAGAAGTTCCTATATCCAAACGCTGAAGACAAACATTACCTCAGGAACGTGTTGTTCCAGATCTGTTCGAGAAGTTCCTATATCCAAACGCTGAAGACAAACATTACCTCAGGAACGTGTTGTTCCAGATCTGTTCGAGAAGTTCCTATATCCAAACGCTGAAGACAAAACATTACCTCAGGAACGTGTTGTTCCAGATCAGTTCGAGAAGTTCCTATATCCAAACGCTGAAGACAAACATTACCTCAGGAACGTGTTGTTCCAGATCTGTTCGAGAAGTTCCTATATCCAAACGCTGAAGACAAACATTACCTCAGGAACGTGTTGTTCCAGATCTGTTCGAGAAGTTCCATACGCTGAAGACAAAACATTACCTCAGGAACTAATTCAAAGAGCTTGTGGGACGTGTCGTTGTGAGACAGTTATTTAATACAATTTGAGCACCACAGGTCTGTTAAATGGGATTTACCTCACAAATACTCAGATGTAAATGGCAAAGTAATGAGATATAATGCCTTTAGGGCTAATGTATGAAGCTGAAAGACAGTCAAAATACATGATTCGCATGATCAAACTACATTAATGAACATGGTCAAGTTGACAAAACAAAATGCAGATTTACCAATTAGACATTTGAAAAATGCCCTTAGACATGGACAAAATGGAAGGCTTATTGCCTGCTATTGTGGACTCCCACGGCGCGATGAACTTCACCGACCTTATTTTCAGTGAGTACTACAAGACAATGTCCAATGGTAGAAATGGGAACATGTTGAACAGAAGAAATGTGACTCAAAAGTGCAGTTGGAGACAATGTTCATGTTCTGAATGTTTCTTTTTAAAGATGTAACAGATGCCTCCATTAAATCACAGCTACACTCCATTATTTTTGGCATGGCTTCAGTGCAGGACACATTGTCCAACCGAAAACTTCACGTCTGTCTCCGAAAAACAGAAGTGGTTTGAAGCTCAGATGTTTCCAATAGTACCTATGACATGAACGATGACAAAGAGTTGTCCACCACAAAACTAGTGGACACACAAAAAAAAGCCAAACATAGGACAAACAGCAACCACAGACTCTGAACTGTCACTATATGTTTGCCATCCGCCCTTCTGAAGTATGAAACAACTTTAGTCACCATGTGCAAAAAAATGAATAAGACATCAGGCGTCGATAATCGAGCTGAAATTGAAGCCAGATCTAAAATTAACACTGACAACAAAGTTGATGCACTTTTCAGTTTTCTCAGTGACCTGCTGAAAAAAGTCACTCCTAGAATGGGACATCATTTTCAGTTTTCACAGTGACCTGCTGAAAAAAGTCACACCTAGAATTGGAACATAATTTTCAGTTATCACAGTGACCTGCTGAAAAAAGTCACTCCTAGAATGGAACATAATTTTCAGTTATCACATACACTCAGTGAATAATATTGTAGCTTTTCAAGTCTCTCTGATAGGAGACTCTCAAACGAAGCTCATCCATGTTATTCTCGAGTGACTGGACATTTTCCTAAAGCACGAAGGGGGAGCGCCGTTAGATTTTCTCTTCGTCCTCAGATTCACCAGGACTCCACCTCGTCTCCCGCGTCTACGCCTGCAGCGTTTTGGTAGACCATGGAACAAAGGAATAGGGTCTGGAAGGAACAGTGGAACAGCTGAGTCAGAGTTGAAGTCGTATTTCTGTACTTTCTCAAAAAGCTGGGATCTTTTAATGTAGACTGTACTATACTGACTCCGTTTTACAAATCTTTCATTGAGAGTATTTTAACTTTTTGTATTGTTTTATTGCTTTGCCAATGCCACTGTCAGCCAGAGAAATATGCTGAGAAGGATTATTACCACAGCAAGCAAGGTACTTGGAGTCACAGACAGGCCTGGATGAGATCTTTAAGGTCAGGGCCCTCCCCAAGGTACTTGGAGTCAAACAGACAGGCCTGGATGAGATCTTTAAGGTCAGGGCCCTCCCCAAGGTACTTGGAGTCTAACAGACAGGCCTGGATGAGATCTTTACTCCCCTCTGGGCACAGGTACAGGTATAGGGCACCCCTCAGCAGGAAAAACAGAATTACGCAATCATTTGTGCCAGGTGTTATATCCCTCCTAAATAGCACGGGCTAATGTTCCTGTCCACCCAGTAAGGCCAGCAGGCAAATGTTCCTATCGATCCAGTATGGCCAGCAGGCTAATGTTCCTATAGACTCAGTAAGGCCAGCAGACTAATGTTCCTATCCACCCAGTAAGACCAGCAGGCTAATGTTCCTATAGACTCAGTAAGACCAGCAGGCAAATGTTCCTATAGACCCAGTAAGACCAGCAGGCTAATGTTCCTATAGACCCAGTAAGACCAGCAGGCTAATGTTCCTATCCACTCAGTAAGGAGAGACGGCTAATGTTCCTATCGATCCAGTATGGCCAGCAGGCTAATGTTCCTATCCACTCAGTAAGACCAGCAGGCTAATGTTCCTATCCACTCAGTAAGGCCAGCAGGCTAATGTTCCTATCCACTCAGTAAGGCCAGCAGGCTAATGTTCCTATCCACTCAGTAAGGCCTGCAGGCTAATGTTCCTATCGACTCAGTAAGACCAGCAGGCTAATGTTCCTATCCACCCAGTAAGGCCAGCAGGCTAATGTTCCTATCCACCCAGTAAGGCCAGCAGGCTAACGTTCCTATCCACCCAGTAAGGCCAGCAGGCTAATGCTCCTATCGACCCAGTAAGGCCAGCAGGCTAATGTTCCTATCGACCCAGTAAGGCCAGCAGGATAATTTTCCTATCCACCCAGTAAGACCAGCAGGCTAATGTTCCTATAGACTCAGTAAGGCCAGCAGGCTAATGTTCCTATCCACCCAGTAAGACCAGCAGGCTAATGTTCCTATCCACCCAGTAAGACCAGCAGGCTAATGTTCCTATCGATCCAGTATGGCCATCAGGCTAATGTTCCTATAGACTCAGTAAGACCAGCAGGCTAATGTTCCTTTCCACCCAATAAGACCAGCAGACTAATGTTCCTATCCATGCAGTAAGACCAGCAGGCTAATGTTCCTGTCGATCCAGTATGGCCAGCAGGCTAATGTTCCTATCCACCCAGTAAGGCCAGCAGGCTAATGTTCCTATAGACTCAGTAAGGCCAGCAGGCTAATGTTCCTATAGACCCAGTAAGACCAGCATGCTGATGTTCCTATAGACTCAGTAAGACCAGCAGGCTAATGTTCCTATAGACTCAGTAAGACCAGCAGGCTAATGTTCCTGTAGACTCAGTAAGACCAGCAGGCTAATGTTCCTATAGACTCAGTAAGTCCAGCAGGCTAATGTTCCTATCCACCCGGTAAGACCAGCAGGCTAACGTTCCTATCCACCCAGTAAGGCCAGCAGGCTAATGTTCCTAGACTCAGTAAGACCAGCAGGCTAATGTTCTTATAGACTCAGTAAGACCAGCAGGCTAATGTTCCTATAGACTCAGTAAGTCCAGCAGGCTGATGTTCCTATCCACCCAGTAAGACCAGCAGGCTAACGTTCCTATCCACCCAGTAAGGCCAGCAGACTAACGTTCCTATCCACCCAGTAAGGCCAGCAGGCTAATGTTCCTATCCACCCAGTAAGGCCAGCAGGCTAATATTCCTGTCCACCCAGTAAGACCAGCAGGCTAATGTTCCTATCCACCCAGTAAGGCCAGCAGGCTAATGTTCCTATCCACCCAGTAAGGCCAGCAGGCTAATGTTCCTATCCACCCAGTAAGACCAGCAGGCTAATGTTCCTATCCACCCAGTAAGGCCAGCAGGCTAATGTTCCTATCCACCCAGTAAGACCAGCAGGCTAATGCTCCTATATACCCAGTAAGGCCAGCAGGCTAATGTTCCTATCCACCCAGTAAGACCAGCAGGCTAATGTTCCTATCGATCCAGTATGGCCAGCAGGCTAATGTTCCTATCCACTCAGTAAGGCCAGCAGGCTAATGTTCCTATCCACTCAGTAAGGCCAGCAGGCTAATGTTCCTATCCACTCAGTAAGGCCAGCAGGCTAATGTTCCTATCGACTCAGTAAGACCAGCAGGCTAATGTTCCTATCCACCCAGTAAGGCCAGCAGGCTAATGTTCCTATCCACCCAGTAAGGCCAGCAGGCTAACGTTCCTATCCACCCAGTAAGGCCAGCAGACTAATGCTCCTATCGACCCAGTAAGGCCAGCAGGATAATGTTCCTATCCACCCAGTAAGACCAGCAGGCTAATGTTCCTATCCACCCAGTAAGACCAGCAGGCTAATGTTCCTATCGATCCAGTATGGCCAGCAGGCTAATGTTCCTATAGACTCAGTAAGACCAGCAGGCTGATGTTCCTATCCAGCCAGTAAGGCCAGCAGGCTAATGTTCCTAGACTCAGTAAGACCAGCAGGCTAATGTTCCTATAGACTCAGTAAGACCAGCAGGCTGATGTTCCTATCCACCCAGTAAGGCCAGCAGACTAACGTTCCTATCCACCCAGTAAGGCCAGCAGGCTAATATTCCTGTCCACCCAGTAAGACCAGCAGGCTAATGTTCCTATCCACCCAGTAAGGCCAGCAGGCTAATGTTCCTATCCACCCAGTAAGGCCAGCAGGCTAATGTTCCTATCCACCCAGTAAGACCAGCAGGCTAATGTTCCTATCCACCCAGTAAGGCCAGCAGGCTAATGTTCCTATCCACCCAGTAAGACCAGCAGGCTAATGTTCCTATATACCCAGTAAGGCCAGCAGGCTAATGTTCCTATCCACCCAGTAAGACCAGCAGGCTAATGTTCCTATCCACCCAGTAAGACCAGCAGGCTAATGTTCCTATAGACCCAGTAAGGCCAGCAGGCTAATGTTCCTATCCACCCAGTAAGGCCAGCAGGCTAATGTTCCTATCCACCCAGTAAGACCAGCAGGCTAATGTTAATATCCACCCAGTAAGGCCAGCAGGCTAATGTTCCTATCCACCCAGTAAGACCAGCAGGCTAATGTTCCTATCCACCCAGTAAGACCAGCAGGCTAATGTTCCTATAGACCCAGTAAGGCCAGCAGGCTAATGTTCCTATCCACCCAGTAAGGCCAGCAGGCTAATGTTCGTATCCACCCAGTAAGGCCAGCAGGTTAATGTACAAAAATAAAGTTGGGTTGGAACTTGTAAGATGTCGCTCTTTTCCGTCGGTGCCATGTTGTAGAGGAGATGAAATGTGTTGGGTATTGAGACCCAACCTCGTTCTCTGTCCCATTCTTCGCTACAATATCTCATTTCCTGGAGGCCACCACGGTGAACTCTGTGTCCTGTTTATTCTCTCTTCTCCCTCCAGAGGATGGGTGTGTGTGTGTGTGTGTGTGTGTGTGTGTGTGTGTGTGTGTGTGTGTGTGTGTGTGTGTGTGTGTATCTTGTCAGGCAACAAGGTAGACCACACACCACTCTGTTGGCCCTCCTAAGATGATGAATACACACACACACACACACACACACACACACACACACCGGTGAGTACACACAGGGCAGGACCCTTCACAGAGCCTTCAACCATGACATCAGAGGGCTGGGAGGAGAGTTTAGAAACGTTTGTAGACATTTGGTGTGGTGTGGCTATTATCATTACGCTTAAGCTACTGCAGGCCTATGATGTGGGGGCAGGGAGTACAGACACTCCAATTGACTTGGACATTTAGAATTTTTAAAAGTAGTTCGCAAGAGTTTTGTTTCATTCTGTTGAGCCATTTTCTTTGGTCAAGTGAAGTGTCAATTGTAATGTTTTCTTTGCCCCCAATTTAATATTCTGCTCGTATTTTCCCAATAAACAACGGCTTGACTTACTTTTGATATTACCTTAATAAAGTTTAGAAACATTATGTGAAGGTTTAGTGTGTCATTATTATTACTATTACACTGCATGCCTAGGATACTGACTCCAACAATTTGAATTTGAGAGGAAGTACGTTTTAGGTCTACAAGAGTTACACCTATAATCTAAAAATATAACGCGTATCTTTATAAAACAATATTCTGGTATATTATAAACGAATTAGTCTCTTTTTCTGTAGCTTTTCTGACAAGAGAGAGAAAATGCATGTCGGTGCCACCTGCAACACGTCATCAGAGTCCGCAGCTAAACATATCTCTGTCTCTCTCTGGCGCCTAAGGCCTAAGCTTCTCTTCTTTTATCCAGGATATATATATATATTTATTTTATTATTAAAATATGAATATCATACAGTGGAAGCCTATAGGCCTTTGTATGCAATGCCCCTGGTACATTTTAGTTCTCAAATCTCTGACGGCTAAACCGTGAGGTGGACAATTATTGTTTTAGGAAAGTAAAAAAACAATAAAACAATAGGCTATGACATTTTACATACGCTACACATCGAAACACAAGGAATAGTGTTTTTGTAAAATTGTAAATATGTCTCATTTGGTCAATATCCCTGAATTTATTGACCAATAAGATGGCTCTGACAGACACGATCACCTTGTTTCTATCTCCTAGCCAACTTTTCAGTATTTTTTTTTTTTTTTCATGTTTTCTCTGTGTTGTTTTCCGGGGTTTTTTTCAATGTTTTGTCAGTGTTATTTCTCACGTTATTTTCTCTGAATATTTCTTGTTATTATTACCTATGGCCGGAAATAACTTTTGGATATTAGATCGGTGGTAACTCTAGCAGAAATTCGACTTCCCTGACCAGGATCATTTGTTTGAACTTCCATAGGCAGCTCTACTCATCCTGGGGACTGCACCAACATGCCGGAGAAGAGGTAGAAAGATTGGGGCCCTAGTCAGACTCTCTCGATGTACACACCATCCATTATCATTCAGACGAGCTCAGGGCGAGGATCTCCTTCCAGAGAGACATCAGGGGACTGTAACATATTATGTTTTATAGAAACATGGCTCTCTCCGGAGATATTGTCCACATCCCTTCAGCCAGCAGGGTTCTCTGTCCATCACATGGACAGGAACTCAGGGTTCTCTGTCCATCATATGGACAGGAACTCAGGGTTCTCTGTCCATCACATGGACAGGAACAATGAACTCTCTGGTAAAAAGAAAGGCGGAGGGGTGTTTTTCATGGTTAACAACTCGAGTTGTGATTGTGGAACTTGAATCTATGCTTCAAGATTTTTTTAGATCACACAGACTGGGAGATGTTCCAGCCTCTGAGAATGGTAACGACGTATACATTGACTGGGTTCATCATGAGGACATTGTTCCTGATGTTTAGATCTTATCCAAACCAAAGCCGTGGACACAATGGCAGCATTCGCGCAAACCACCTCATTTAAAAAAAATATATATATGACCCCTTTTTCGTGGTATCCAATTGTTTTTAGTAGCTACTATCTTGTCTCATCGCTACAACTCCCGTACGGACTCGGGAGAGACGAAGGTTGAAAGTCATGCATTCTCCAATACACAACCCAACCAAGCCGCACTGCTTCTTAACACAGCGCGCATCCAACCGGAAGCCAGCCGCACCAATGTGTCGGAGGAAACACTGTGCACCTGGCAACCTTGGCTAGCGCGCACTTCCCGCCACAGGAGTCGCTGGTGCGCATTGAGACAAGACATCCCTACCGGCCAAACCCTCCCTAACCCAGACGACGCTAGGCCAATTGTGCGTCGGCCCACGGACCTCCCGGTCGCGGCCGGTTACAACAGAGCCTGGGCGCGAATCCAGAGTCTCTGGTGGCACAGCTGGCGCTGCAGTACAGCGCCCTTAACCACTGCGCCATCCGGGAGGCCCTTCGAACCACCTCGTTTAACCGAACTCAAACATTTCGCTAAACACGTGTACGTGACCAATAACATTTGATTTGATTTGAGGTGACTTGAGAATATGGACGTGTCCAAACAGACCAGCTACGACCTCCGTAAGGCGATTTAAAGAGGCAAAACAACAGTACAGGGACAAAGTGGAGTGGCAATTCAACGGCTCAGACACGAGACATGTGTGGCAGGGACTC
Organism: Oncorhynchus mykiss; assembly: GCF_057628025.1. Taxonomy (NCBI): domain Eukaryota; kingdom Metazoa; phylum Chordata; class Actinopteri; order Salmoniformes; family Salmonidae; genus Oncorhynchus; species Oncorhynchus mykiss. Next base: position 3,804,566 of record NC_143027.1, read on the forward strand.
CAGACAATCACAGATTAGGAAGGGAAAGAGAAGGAAAGACAGAGAGAAAGACAGACAGAGAGAAAGAGAAGGAAAGACAGAGAGAAAGACAGAGACAGAGAGAAAGAGAAGGAAAGACAGAGAGAAAGAAAGAGAAACAGTCAGAAAGAAAGAAAGAAAGAAAGAAAGAAAGAAAGAAAGAAAGAAAGAAAGAAAGAAAGGGAGACAAAGAGAAAGACAGAGAGAAAGAGAAGGAAAGACAGAGAGAAAGAGAAGGAAAGACAGAGAGAAAGAGAAGGAAAGACAGAGAGAAAGAGAAGGAAAGACAGAGAGACAGAGAGAAAGAGAAGGAAAGACAGAGAGAAAGAGAAGGAAAGACAGAGATAAAGAGAAGGAAAGACAGATAAGGAGAAGGAAAGACAGAGAGAAAGAGAAGGAAAGACAGATAAGGAGAAGGAAAGACAGAGAGAAAGACAGACAGAGAGAAAGAGAAGGAAAGACTGAGAGAAAGAGAAGGAAAGACAGAGAGAAAGAGAAAGACAGAGAAACAAAGACAGAGAGAAAGAAAGAGAAACAGTCAGAAAGAAAGAAAGAAAGAAAGAAAGAAAGAAAGAAAGGGAGACAAAGAGAAAGAAAGACAGAGAGAAAGAGAAAGAAAGACAGAGAGAAAGAGAAAGAAAGACAGAGAGAAAGAGAAGGAAAGACAGAAAGACAGACAAGAGGTCAGTCTCTCAAAGATGTCATGCAAGAATATTGAGGTATATTATTGAAGAAATCCCTGAGCTAGGAAGAGGAAGAAGAGGAATCCGTGAATTCTGAATGAAAGTTCTCCTTGACTTCCGGCAAAGGGAGGTCTGTGACACATTGTGGTATCGTGATGAGGAGCCCTGTGTAGCCCCGGTCTATCGCATGGGACAAGGTGTTAAAGATGCATTACCCAATTTAGCTACTGTATGAGAGGAGGAAGGGGTAGTGGGTGGGTGTGTGTCACAGTGGTGAGTCAGAATGTCTCAGAGTGTCTTTAGATTGAGTATTTCCGCTGCACAGGACTGACCCACACACACACACACACACACACACACACACACACACACACACACACACACACACACACACACACACACACACACACACACACACACACACACACACACACACACACACACACACACACACACACACACACTCACTCACGCACGAAAGCACATACTCACTCACGCACACTCACACACACATTCACACACACACACACACACACACACACACACACACACACACACACACACACACACACACACACACACACACACACACACACACACACACACACACACACACACACACACACACTCTCTCTCTCTCTCTCTCACACACACACACACACTCACTCATGCACACACACACACACACACACTCTCACACACACACACTCACACACACACACACACACACAAAGAGCACCCACACACTCACTCACTCACTCACGCATGCACGCACACGGACACACACATACACACACACAAACACAAACACACACACACACAACCACACACAGTGTTCCTCTTTAACAGTACAAGGAACATGTATGTGTTTTCTACTCCTTAGGATATCCCACATCATGCCTAATCCTACATCTAGACAGATCTCTTTTTCCTTCATTCATGGTTGAGTGAAGACAACCGGACTCTGGGGACGTTGCATTTCAGGCAGAAAACATTTCTGATTTGCGTCACATCTCTCTTTCATCATCATCTCTCATCATCATCTCTCATCATCTTCATCATCTTCATCATCTTCATCATCTCCTCTCATCATCTCTCATTAACTTCATCATCTCCTCTCATCATCATCTTCATCATCTCTCATCATCATCTCTCATTATCTTCATCATCTCCTCGCATCATCATCTTCATCATCTCTCATCATCATCTTCATCAACTCTCATCATCTTCATCATCATCCTCTGCGTAAAACTAAAGTAAACAAAACATGAAATCAAATTAATTATTTTTTTCCTGTTTTCCGTTTCCATGGTGGAGGTGGAGAGGTGAGGAGAGGAGAGGAGAGGAGAGGTGAGGAGAGGAGAGGAGAGGACATAGATGTGTTGAAGAAAAGAGCCCATGAGAGGGGAGTCGAGTAATTTGGGATAAGGGCCTGCTATCAAAGTAATGTTCTCTTCTCTCTCAAACGCTTGAAACTATCGACCCGCTCCACTACAGCCCTGCCGATGTTAATGGGGGCCTGTTTTCCTGTAGTCCACGATCAGCTCCTTTGTCTTGTTCACGTTGAGTGAGAGGTTGTTGTCCTGGCACCACACTGCCAGGTCTCTGACCTTCTCCCTAAAGGCTGTCTCATCGTTGTCAGTGATCAGGCCTACCACCAGGTCTCTGACCTCCTCCCTATAGGTTGTCTCATCGTTGTCAGTGATCAGGCCTACCACCAGGTCTCTGACCTCCTCCCTATAGGCTGTCTCATCGTTGTCGGTGATCAGGCCTACCACCAGGTCTCTGACCTCCTCCCTATAGGCTGTCTCCTCCCTGTCGATGATCAGGCCCTACCACCAGGTCTCTGACCTCCTCCCTATAGGTTGTCTCGTCGTTGTCAGTGATCAGGCCTACCACCAGGTCTCTGACCTCCTCCCTATAGGCTGTCTCATCGTTGTTGGTGATCAGGCCTACCACCAGGTCTCTGACCTCCTCCCTATAGGCTGTCTCATCGTTGTTGGTGATCAGGCCTACCACCAGGTCTCTGACCTCCTCCCTATAGGTTGTCTCGTCGTTGTCAGTGATCAGGCCTACCACCAGGTCTCTGACCTCCTCCCTATAGGCTGTCTCATCGTTGTCGGTGATCAGGCCTACCACCAGGTCTCTGACCTCCTCCCTATAGGCTGTCTCGTCGTTGTTGGTAATCAGGCCTACCACCAGGTCTCTGACCTCCTCCCTATAGGCTGTCTCATCGTTGTCGGTGATCAGGTCTACCAACAGGTCTCTGACCTCCTCCCTATAGGCTGTCTCGTCGTTGTCGGTGATCAGGCCTCTACCACTGTTGTGTCGTCAGCAAACGTAATGATGGTGTTGGAGTCGTACTTGGCCACGCAGTCGTGGGTGAACGGGGAGTACAGGAGGGACCACAGTCCAACCCCTAGCCCACTATCAGCCTGGCAGACAGCCCCAACCCACTATCAGCCTGGCAGACAGCCCCAACCCACTATCAGCCTGGCAGACAGCCACAGCCCACTGTCAGCCTGACAGACAGCCCCAACCCACTATCAGCCTGGCAGACAGCCACAGCCCACTATCAGCCTGACAGACAGCCTCAGGACACTATCAGCCTGGCAGACAGCCCCAGGACACGATCAGCCTGACAGACAGCCCCAGGACACGATCAGCCTGACAGACAGCCCCCAGGACACGATCAGCCTGACAGACAGCCCACTATCAGCCTGACAGACAACCCACTATCAGCCTGACAGACAGCCCACTATCAGCCTGACAGACAGCCCCAGCCCACTATCAGCCTGACAGACAGCCCCAGCCCACTATCAGCCTGAAATACAGCCCAAGGCACTATCAGCCTGACAGACAGCCCACTATCAGCCTGACAGACAGCCCCAGGACATTATCAGCCTGACAGACAGCCCACTCTCAGCCTGGCAGACAGCCTCAGCCCACTATCAGCCTGCCAGACAGCCTCAGGACACTATCAGCCTGGCAGACAGCCCCAGGACACGATCAGCCTGACAGACAGCCCCAGGACACGATCAGCCTGACAGACAGCCCCCAGGACACGATCAGCCTGACAGACAGCCCACTATCAGCCTGACAGACAACCCACTATCAGCCTGACAGACAGCCCCAGCCCACTATCAGCCTGACATACAGCCCCAGCCCACTATCAACCTGACAGACAGCCCACTGTCAGGCTGACAGACAGCCAACTATCAGCCTGACAGACAGCCCACTATCAGCCTGACAGACAGCCCACTATCAGCCTGACAGACAGCCCCAGGACACTATCAGCCTGACAGACAGCCAACTTATCAGCCTGACAGACAGCCAACTTATCAGCCTGACAGACAGCCCACTATCAGCCTGACAGACAGCCCACTATCAGCCTGACAGACAGCCCCAGGACACTATCAGCCTGACAGACAGCCAACTATCAGCCTGACAGACAGCCCACTATCAGCCTGACAGACAGCCCCAGCCCACTATCAGCCTGACATACAGCCCCAGCCCACTATCAGCCTGACAGACAGCCCACTATCAGCCTGACAGACAGCCCACTATCAGTCTGGCAGACAGCCCCGTATCAGCCTGACAGACAGCCCCAAACCACTATCAGCCTGGCAGACAGCCACAGCCCACTATCAGCCTGACAGACAGCCCCAGGACACTATCAGCCTGACAGACAGCCAACTATCAGCCTGACAGACAGCCCACTATCAGCCTGACATACAGCCCCAGCCCACTATCAGCCTGACAGACAGCCCACTCTCAGCCTGACAGACAGCCCACTATCAGTCTGGCAGACAGCCCCGTATCAGCCTGACAGACAGCCCCAGCCTACTATCAGCCTGGCAGACAGCCACAGCCCACTATCAGCCTGACAGACAGCCCCAGGACACTATCAGCCTGACAGACAGCCAACTATCATTCTGACAGACAGCCCACTATCAGCCTGACATACAGCCCCAGCCCACTATCAGCCTGACAGACAGCCCACTATCAGCCTGACAGAAAGCCCACTATCAGTCTGGCAGACAGCCCCGTATCAGCCTGACAGACAGCCCCAGCCTACTATCAGCCTGACAGACAGCCCCAGGACACTATCAGCCTGACAGACAGACCCAGGACACTATCAGCCTGACAGATAGCCCACTATCAGCCTGGCAGACAGCCCCAGGCACTATCAGCCTGGCACACAGCCCACTATCAGCCTGGCAGACAGCCCCAGGACACTATCAGCCTGGCAGACAGCCCACTATCAGCCTGGCAGACAGCCCCAGCCCAGTAGACTACAGTAAAGTACAGTAGACTACAGTAGTCTACAGTAGAGTAGAGTAGACTTCAGTAGAGTAGAGTACAGTACAGTACAGTAGACTACAGTAGAGTAGAGTAGACTACAGTAGACTACAGGAGAGTAGACTACAGTAGACTACAGTAGAGTAGAGTAGACTACAGTAGACTACAGGAGAGTAGACTACAGTAGACTACAGTAGAGTAGACTACAGTAGAGTAGACTACAGTAGAGTAGAGTAGACTACAGTAGACTACAGTAGAGTAGACTACAGTAGAGTAGACTACAGTAGAGTAGAGTAGACTACAGTAGAGTAGACTACAGTAGAGTACAGTAGAGTAGACTACAGTAGAGTAGACTACTGTAGAGTAGAGTAGACTTCAGTAGAGTATAGTAGAGTAGATTCAGTACAGTAGACTACAGTAGAGTAGAGTAGA